>NW_026728880.1:435000-457500 GCF_030272615.1 Cryptomeria japonica
GGGCACCATGGTGCGCACCAAGGAGCGCTCCGAAGTGTGCTCCAAGGTGCGGCCTGCACGAAGTCGGAGCCCGGTTTGCCCCGGGTGTGCACCTCGGGTGGGCACCTTGGTGCGCATGCCTTGCCTGGGCTGCGCACCAGGGCGGGCTCAAGATGGCACCCGCGTTCCTTTTTTTTCACTATCTTTCAAAACGGAAATTTTAAAATCTCATTTTTTTTTGCCTTTTTCTGGAAATTAGTGAAGGCAGCGCATCAAAGGTGCGCACCTCGCTGCCCACCACGGTGCGCAACGCCGGTGGGCACCCGGGAGTGCTTCGAAGTGTGCTCCAAGGTGCTGCGTGCACGTTGTCGGAGCCCGGTTTGCCCCGGGTGCGCACCTCGCGTGCACCTTCGTCGGGGTGGGCACCTTGGCTGGGTTTGCCCCGGCTGCGCTCCGAAGCGGGGTTATTGGAGCGCCGCCTCTTTTTTTGTCGGAGCGTTTGGTGGGGTTTCTCGCATTGGCTCTTCCGAGGCCCGGTTGCCACCCTGGCGCGCACGAAGTCGGAAGTAGGGTTAATTGCCCGGGTGCGCACCTTTGCCAGGGTGGGCACCTTACCTGGGCTGCGCACCAGGGCGGGCTCAAGATGGCACGCGCGTTCCGTTTTTTTCACTATCTTTCAAAACGGAAATTTTAAAATCTCCTTTTTTTTTTGCCTTTTCTGGAAATTAGTGAAGGCAGCGCATCAAAGGTGCGCACCTCGCTGCCCACCTTGGTGTGCTCTGAGGTGCGCACCCGGGAGCGCTACGAAGTGTGCTCCAAGGTGCGGCGTGCACGTTGTCGGAGCCCGGTTTGCCCCGGGTGCGCACCTCGCCTGCACCTTGGCCGGGGTGGGCACCTTGGCTGGGTTTGCCCAGGGTGCGCTCCGAAGCGGGGTTACTGGAGCGCCCCCTCTTTTTTTGTCAGAGCGTTTGGTGGGGTTTCTCGCATTGGCTCTTCCCAGGCCCGGTTGTTGGGTGCGCTCCCACCCTGGCGCGCGCGAAGTTGGAAGTTGGGTTAATTGCCCGGGCGCGCACCTTCGCCAGGGTGGGCACCTTGGTGCGCACACCTTGGCTGGGCTGCGCACCAGGGCGGGCTCAAGATGGCACCAGCATTCCCTTTTTCTCACTATCTTTCAAAACGGAAATTTTAAAATCTCGTTTTTTTTTTGCCTTTTATGGAAATTAGTGAAGGCATCGCATCAAAGGTGCGCACCTCGCTGCCCACCTTGGTGTGCTCCGAGGTGCCCACCACGGTGCGCAACGCCGGTGCGAACCCGGGAGCGCCCCGATGTGTGCTCCAAGGTGCGGCGTGCACGAAGTCGGACCCCGGTTTGCCCCGGGTGCGCACCTCGCGTGCACCTTGGTGCGCACACCTTGGCTGGGTTGCGCGGCCTGGTGGGCACCATGGTGCGCACCAAGGAGCGCTCCGAAGTGTGCTCCAAGGTGCGGCGTGCACGAAGTCGGAGCCCGGTTTGCCCCGGGTACGCACCTCGCGTGCACCTTCGCCGGGGTGGGCACCTCGGCTGGGTTGCGCGCCCTGGTGCGCACCAAGGAGCGCTCCGAAGTGTGCTCCAAGGTGCGGCGTGCACGAAGTCGGAGCCCGGTTTGCCCCGGGTGCGCACCTTCGCCGCGGTGCGCACCATGGCGTGCACGAAGTCGGAGCCCGGTTTGCCCCGGGTGCGCACCTCGCGTGCACCTTCGGCGGGGTTGCGCGCCCTGGTGGGCACCATGGTGCGCACCAAGGAGCGCTCCGAAGTGTGCTCCAAGGTGCGGCGTGCACGAAGTCGGAGCCCGGTTTGCCCCGGGTGCGCACCTCGCGTGCACCTTCGGCGGGGTTGCGCGCCCTGGTGGGCACCATGGTGCGCACCAAGGAGCGCTCCGAAGTGTGCTCCAAGGTGCGGCGTGCACGAAGTCGGAGCCCGGTTTGCCCCGGGTGCGCACCTCGCGTGCACCTTCGCCGCGGTGGGCACCATGGCGTGCACGAAGTCGGAGCCCGGTTTGCCCCGGGTGCGCACCTCGCGTGCACCTTCGCCGGGGTGGGCACCTCGGCTGGGTTGCGCGCCCTGGTGCGCACCAAGGAGCGCTCCGAAGTGTGCTCCAAGGTGCGGCGTGCACGAAGTCGGAGCCCGGTTTGCCCCGGGTGCGCACCTCGCGTGCACCTTCGCCAGGGTGGGCACCTCGGTGCGCACACCTTCTCAATGTTTTCTTGCCTTTTCTGGAAATTGGTGAAGGCAGCGCATCAAAGGTGCGCACCTCGGTGTGCTCCGAGGTGCGAACCCGAGAGCGCTCCGAGGTGCCCACGAAGTCGAAAGTCGGGTTAATTGCATTGTTTTCCCCGGGTGCGCTCCGAGGTGCGCAACATCGGCGCGCACCAAGGAGGGCTCCGAAGTGTGCTCCAAGGTGCGCACGATGGCGTGCACCTCTGGTGCGCACGATTCGGAGCTCGGTTTGACCGGGGTGCGCACACCTTGGCTGGGTTGCGCACCTTTTGTGCGCTCCAAGGTGCGCACGAAGTCGGAGCTCGGTTTGCCCCGGGTGCGCACCTTCGCCAGGGTGCGCACCTTGATGCGCACGCCTTGGCTGGGCTGCGCACCTTGGTGGGCGCCATGGTGCGCACCTTTCGTGCGCTCCAAGGTGCGCACGAAGTCGGAGCTCGGTTTGCCCCGGGTGCGCACCTTGGTGGGCGCCATGGTGCACTCCGAGGTGCCCAAGATTGGTGCGCACCAAGGAGCGCTCCGAAGTGCGCTCCAAGGTGCGCGCGAAGTCGAAAGTTGGGTTAATTGTCCGGTTTGCCTCGGGTGCGCACCTTGCGTGCACCTTCGCCAGGGTGGGCGCCTTGGTGCGCACACCTTGGCTGGGCTGCGCACACCTTGGCACCCGCGTTTCCTTCATTTTAAATTTTTTTTTTTTACAATCTCTCAAGTGGGAAATTCTATAATCTCAACTTTTTTTGCCTTTTCAGGAAACTTTTGAATGGAGCGCATCATTGGTGCGCTCCGAAGTGTGCTCCAAAGCTCTCTCCAGCTGCGTGCACCTGCCCCGGCCGCGCACCCGGCCCCGCCCAGCTTCGCTCACCTGTCCCGGGCGTCTGGTGCGGAACCTTAGAGTAAGAAACATCACCGTGCACCTTGGCCAACGTGCGCGACTCGACCGAGCGCGCACTGGCCGAGGTGCACACCGATTTCACCTGGGTGCGCGCGCAGCACCTCGGGCGCACCGGGGTGCGCGCACAACGCCCGGGTTGCACCGTGGCCTGTGTGCTCGGGGCGCCTCGGGTGCGCGCTCGGTGTCGCCCCCGCGCGCGCGGTAGTGCGGGCAGCGCACCCCGGCCCGGCCCGGCCCCGACGAGAACGCAAACGGGCAAAAGGTTTATTCAAATAGCATTGCGATGCCCGGCGAAAAACTAAAAAAGGGTGCAACACCGGGACTTCCCGGGAGGTCACCCATCCCAGTACTACTCCGGCCCAAGCGCGCTTAACTGCGGAGTTCTGATGGGATCCGGTGCACTAACGCTGGTATGATCGCACCCGTTATGAGCTTGTCGCAGTGTGTACTTAGCAAACCGCGACCCACGTGCGAATCCACCCCGGCCACCCACCCCCGTCGAGGTGCACACCCTCCCTCGCGAAGTGCGCCCCGTTCGCCAAGTGTGAGCCCTGCCCGGGTGCGCGCACCTTGCTAGGGCGTCGGGTGTGCACCCGGCCCGGCCTACGTGCGTGCACCTGTAGGGGGCGTCGTGTGCGTGCAGTGTCCCGTCTGCAACGCGGTGCCCACACACCACCTCGGGCGCAACGACCTGCGCTCACATGTGGGCCGAGTGCACCTTGGTGCATGTTCGGGGCGCCTCGGGTGCACGCTCGATCTTGCCCCGGTGCACCAAGGCGCTCGGTTTGCCCCGGGTGCGCACTTGGTGCAAGGTGGGCACCCAAAATAGGGATCAAGCACCAAAACACAAGTTTCGGGATGCAAAATGGGACCCAAGGACCACAAATGCGTTCCAAGACCCATGATGGGTCCACGAGAACAAAAATGTGTTCCGAGACTTAATAAACAAATATTGGGTTTTAGGAGAAGAAACATGCTCTGATGCCCAAAACGAGAATCGACCCCGAAAAGGCCACAGGCCAAAAGTGGGATGCGAGACAAAAAAAAATGGGACCCGAGGACCAAAATTGGGTTCCCAGGTCGAAGACAGGGCAACCGGACAAGAAACGACCTCTAAGGCTCGAAATGAGTCCCGACGACTAAAACTTGACAAGAAGCACCCATCAGGCACCCAACTCGACACCCATGGGATGCCGACCCACCCGGGCTTCCACCTAGCACACCTTGGCACCCACCCACCCTCGCACCCAACCTCGCACCCAACTTAGCACCTTTGAACCCACATTGGCACTCACCCTGACCCTGGCACCTTGGAACCCACATTGGCACTCACCTTGACCCTGGCACCCACCTTTGCACTCACCTTGGGACCCACCCTGGCTCCCACCTCGGCACCCACCCAGACACCCACCTTGGTTCCTTGGCACCCACCTTGGATCCTTGGCACCCACCCCGACACCCACCTTGGCACGCAACTTGGCTACTTGCCACCCACCTTGGCTCCTTGACGCCCACCCCGACAACCACCCCGTGACCTACCCTGGCTAGGGTTGGTGCACACCCACCCTGGTGCCCACCTTGGCACCCACCCTATGACCCACCTTGGCACGCACCTTAGTACCCACCCCGTTACCCACCCTAGGACCCACCCCGTGACCCACCTTGGCCAGGGTGGGTGCCTTGGTGCGCACAACTTGCCTGGGCTGCACACCAGGGCGGGCTCAAGATGGCACCCGCGTTCCGTTTTTTTCACTATCTTTCAAAACGGAAATTTTAAAATCTCATTTTTTTCTTTTTTTTGCCTTTTCTGGAAATTAGTGAAGGCAGCGCATCAAAGGTGCGCAATGCTGGTGCGAACCCGGGAGCGCTCCGATGTGTGCTCCAAGGTGCGGCGTGCACGAAGTCCGAGCCCGGTTTGCCCCGGGTGCGCACCTCGCGTGCACCTTCGCCGGGGTGAGCACCTTGGCTGGGTTGCGCGCCCTGGTGCGTACCAAGGAGCGCTCTGAAGTGTGCTCCAAGGTGCGGCGTGCACGAAGTCGGAGCCCGGTTTGCCCCGGGTGTGCACCTCGGGTGCGCACCTCGCGTGCACCTTCGCTGCGGTGGGCACCTTGGCTGGGTTGCGCGCCTTGGTGGGCACCATGCAGTGCACGAAGTCGGAGCCCGGTTTGCCCCGGGCGCGCACCTCCGCCAGGGTGGGCACCTTGGTGCGCACAACTTGCCTGGGCTGCGCATCAGGAAGGGCTCAAGATGGCACCCGCGTTCCGTTTTTTTCACTATCTTTCAGAACGGAAATTTTAAAATATCGTTTTTTTTTGCCTTTTCTGGAAATTAGTGAAGGCAGCGCATCAAAGGTGCGCAACGCTGGTGCGAACCTGGGAGCGCTCCGATGTGTGCTCCAAGGTGCGGCGTGCACGAAGTCGGAGCCCGGTTTGCCTCGGGTGCGCCCTGGTGGGCACCATGGTGCGCACCAAGGAGCGCTCCGAAGTGTGCTCCAAGGTGCGGCCTGCACGAAGTCGGAGCCCGGTTTGCCCCGGGTGTGCACCTCGGGTGGGCACCTTGGTGCGCATGCCTTGCCTGGGCTGCGCACCAGGGCGGGCTCAAGATGGCACCCGCGTTCCTTTTTTTTCACTATCTTTCAAAACGGAAATTTTAAAATCTCATTTTTTTTTGCCTTTTTCTGGAAATTAGTGAAGGCAGCGCATCAAAGGTGCGCACCTCGCTGCCCACCACGGTGCGCAACGCCGGTGGGCACCCGGGAGTGCTTCGAAGTGTGCTCCAAGGTGCTGCGTGCACGTTGTCGGAGCCCGGTTTGCCCCGGGTGCGCACCTCGCGTGCACCTTCGTCGGGGTGGGCACCTTGGCTTGGTTTGCCCCGGCTGCGCTCCGAAGCGGGGTTATTGGAGCGCCGCCTCTTTTTTTGTCGGAGCGTTTGGTGGGGTTTCTCGCATTGGCTCTTCCGAGGCCCGGTTGCCACCCTGGCGCGCACGAAGTCGGAAGTAGGGTTAATTGCCCGGGTGCGCACCTTTGCCAGGGTGGCACCTTACCTGGGCTGCGCACCAGGGCGGGCTCAAGATGGCACGCGCGTTCCGTTTTTTTCACTATCTTTCAAAACGGAAATTTTAAAATCTCCTTTTTTTTTTGCCTTTTCTGGAAATTAGTGAAGGCAGCGCATCAAAGGTGCGCACCTCGCTGCCCACCTTGGTGTGCTCTGAGGTGCGCACCCGGGAGCGCTACGAAGTGTGCTCCAAGGTGCGGCGTGCACGTTGTCGGAGCCCGGTTTGCCCCGGGTGCGCACCTCGCCTGCACCTTGGCCGGGGTGGGCACCTTGGCTGGGTTTGCCCAGGGTGCGCTCCGAAGCGGGGTTACTGGAGCGCCCCCTCTTTTTTTGTCAGAGAGTTTGGTGGGGTTTCTCGCATTGGCTCTTCCCAGGCCCGGTTGTTGGGTGCGCTCCCACCCTGGCGCGCGCGAAGTTGGAAGTTGGGTTAATTGCCCGGGCGCGCACCTTCGCCAGGGTGGGCACCTTGGTGCGCAAACCTTGGCTGGGCTGCGCACCAGGGCGGGCTCAAGATGGCACCAGCATTCCCTTTTTCTCACTATCTTTCAAAACGGAAATTTTAAAATCTCGTTTTTTTTTTGCCTTTTATGGAAATTAGTGAAGGCATCGCATCAAAGGTGCGCACCTCGCTGCCCACCTTGGTGTGCTCCGAGGTGCCCACCACGGTGCGCAACGCCGGTGCGAACCCGGGAGCGCCCCGATGTGTGCTCCAAGGTGCGGCGTGCACGAAGTCGGACCCCGGTTTGCCCCGGGTGCGCACCTCGCGTGCACCTTGGTGCGCACACCTTGGCTGGGTTGCGCGGCCTGGTGGGCACCATGGTGCGCACCAAGGAGCGCTCCGAAGTGTGCTCCAAGGTGCGGCGTGCACGAAGTCGGAGCCCGGTTTGCCCCGGGTGCGCACCTTCGCCGCGGTGGGCACCATGGCGTGCACGAAGTCGGAGCCCGGTTTGCCCCGGGTGCGCACCTCGCGTGCACCTTCGCCGGGGTGGGCACCTCGGCTGGGTTGCGCGCCCTGGTGCGCACCAAGGAGCGCTCTGAAGTGTGCTCCAAGGTGCGGCGTGCACGAAGTCGGAGCCCGGTTTGCCCCGGGTGTGCACCTCGGGTGCGCACCTCGCGTGCACCTTCGCTGCGGTGGGCACCTTGGCTGGGTTGCGCGCCTTGGTGGGCACCATGCAGTGCACGAAGTCGGAGCCCGGATTGCCCCGGGCGCGCACCTCCGCCAGGGTGGGCACCTTGGTGCGCACAACTTGCCTGGGCTGCGCACCAGGAAGGGCTCAAGATGGCACCCGCGTTCCGTTTTTTTCACTATCTTTCAGAACGGAAATTTTAAAATCTCGTTTTTTTTTGCCTTTTCTTGAAATTAGTGAAGGCAGCGCATCAAAGGTGCGCAACGCTGGTGCGAACCTGGGAGCGCTCCGATGTGTGCTCCAAGGTGCGGCGTGCACGAAGTCGGACCCCGGTTTGCCCCGGGTGCGCACCTCGCGTGCACCTTGGTGCGCACACCTTGGCTGGGTTGCGCGCCCTGGTGGGCACCATGGTGCGCACCAAGGAGCGCTCCGAAGTGTGCTCCAAGGTGCGGCGTGCACGAAGTCGGAGCCCGGTTTGCCCCGGGTGCGCACCTCGCGTGCACCTTCGCCGCGGTGGGCACCATGGCGTGCACGAAGTCGGAGCCCGGTTTGCCCCGGGTGCGCACCTCGCGTGCACCTTCGCCGGGGTGGGCACCTTGGTGTGCAGACCTTGGCTGGGTTGCGCGCCCTGGTGGGCACCATGGTGCGCACCAAGGAGCGCTCCGAAGTGTGCTCCAAGGTGCGGCCTGCACGAAGTCGGAGCCCGGTTTGCCCCGGGTGTGCACCTCGGGTGGGCACCTTGGTGCGCATGCCTTGCCTGGGCTGCGCACCAGGGCGGGCTCAAGATGGCACCCGCGTTCCTTTTTTTTCACTATCTTTCAAAACGGAAATTTTAAAATCTCATTTTTTTTTGCCTTTTTCTGGAAATTAGTGAAGGCAGCGCATCAAAGGTGCGCACCTCGCTGCCCACCACGGTGCGCAACGCCGGTGGGCACCCGGGAGTGCTTCGAAGTGTGCTCCAAGGTGCTGCGTGCACGTTGTCGGAGCCCGGTTTGCCCCGGGTGCGCACCTCGCGTGCACCTTCGTCGGGGTGGGCACCTTGGCTGGGTTTGCCCCGGCTGCGCTCCGAAGCGGGGTTATTGGAGCGCCGCCTCTTTTTTTGTCGGAGCGTTTGGTGGGGTTTCTCGCATTGGCTCTTCCGAGGCCCGGTTGCCACCCTGGCGCGCACGAAGTCGGAAGTAGGGTTAATTGCCCGGGTGCGCACCTTTGCCAGGGTGGGCACCTTACCTGGGCTGCGCACCAGGGCGGGCTCAAGATGGCACGCGCGTTCCGTTTTTTTCACTATCTTTCAAAACGGAAATTTTAAAATCTCCTTTTTTTTTTGCCTTTTCTGGAAATTAGTGAAGGCAGCGCATCAAAGGTGCGCACCTCGCTGCCCACCTTGGTGTGCTCTGAGGTGCGCACCCGGGAGCGCTACGAAGTGTGCTCCAAGGTGCGGCGTGCACGTTGTCGGAGCCCGGTTTGCCCCGGGTGCGCACCTCGCCTGCACCTTGGCCGGGGTGGGCACCTTGGCTGGGTTTGCCCAGGGTGCGCTCCGAAGCGGGGTTACTGGAGCGCCCCCTCTTTTTTTGTCAGAGCGTTTGGTGGGGTTTCTCGCATTGGCTCTTCCCAGGCCCGGTTGTTGGGTGCGCTCCCACCCTGGCGCGCGCGAAGTTGGAAGTTGGATTAATTGCCCGGGCGCGCACCTTCGCCAGGGTGGGCACCTTGGTGCGCACACCTTGGCTGGGCTGCGCACCAGGGCGGGCTCAAGATGGCACCAGCATTCCCTTTTTCTCACTATCTTTCAAAACGGAAATTTTAAAATCTCGTTTTTTTTTTGCCTTTTATGGAAATTAGTGAAGGCATCGCATCAAAGGTGCGCACCTCGCTGCCCACCTTGGTGTGCTCCGAGGTGCCCACCACGGTGCGCAACGCCGGTGCGAACCCGGGAGCGCCCCGATGTGTGCTCCAAGGTGCGGCGTGCACGAAGTCGGACCCCGGTTTGCCCCGGGTGCGCACCTCGCGTGCACCTTGGTGCGCACACCTTGGCTGGGTTGCGCGGCCTGGTGGGCACCATGGTGCGCACCAAGGAGCGCTCCGAAGTGTGCTCCAAGGTGCGGCGTGCACGAAGTCGGAGCCCGGTTTGCCCCGGGTACGCACCTCGCGTGCACCTTCGCCGGGGTGGGCACCTCGGCTGGGTTGCGCGCCCTGGTGCGCACCAAGGAGCGCTCCGAAGTGTGCTCCAAGGTGCGGCGTGCACGAAGTCGGAGCCCGGTTTGCCCCGGGTGCGCACCTTCGCCGCGGTGCGCACCATGGCGTGCACGAAGTCGGAGCCCGGTTTGCCCCGGGTGCGCACCTCGCGTGCACCTTCGGCGGGGTTGCGCGCCCTGGTGGGCACCATGGTGCGCACCAAGGAGCGCTCCGAAGTGTGCTCCAAGGTGCGGCGTGCACGAAGTCGGAGCCCGGTTTGCCCCGGGTGCGCACCTCGCGTGCACCTTCGGCGGGGTTGCGCGCCCTGGTGGGCACCATGGTGCGCACCAAGGAGCGCTCCGAAGTGTGCTCCAAGGTGCGGCGTGCACGAAGTCGGAGCCCGGTTTGCCCCGGGTGCGCACCTCGCGTGCACCTTCGCCGCGGTGGGCACCATGGCGTGCACGAAGTCGGAGCCCGGTTTGCCCCGGGTGCGCACCTCGCGTGCACCTTCGCCGGGGTGGGCACCTCGGCTGGGTTGCGCGCCCTGGTGCGCACCAAGGAGCGCTCCGAAGTGTGCTCCAAGGTGCGGCGTGCACGAAGTCGGAGCCCGGTTTGCCCCGGGTGCGCACCTCGCGTGCACCTTCGCCAGGGTGGGCACCTCGGTGCGCACACCTTCTCAATGTTTTCTTGCCTTTTCTGGAAATTGGTGAAGGCAGCGCATCAAAGGTGCGCACCTCGGTGTGCTCCGAGGTGCGAACCCGAGAGCGCTCCGAGGTGCCCACGAAGTCGAAAGTCGGGTTAATTGCATTGTTTTCCCCGGGTGCGCTCCGAGGTGCGCAACATCGGCGCGCACCAAGGAGGGCTCCGAAGTGTGCTCCAAGGTGCGCACGATGGCGTGCACCTCTGGTGCGCACGATTCGGAGCTCGGTTTGACCGGGGTGCGCACACCTTGGCTGGGTTGCGCACCTTTTGTGCGCTCCAAGGTGCGCACGAAGTCGGAGCTCGGTTTGCCCCGGGTGCGCACCTTCGCCAGGGTGCGCACCTTGATGCGCACGCCTTGGCTGGGCTGCGCACCTTGGTGGGCGCCATGGTGCGCACCTTTCGTGCGCTCCAAGGTGCGCACGAAGTCGGAGCTCGGTTTGCCCCGGGTGCGCACCTTGGTGGGCGCCATGGTGCACTCCGAGGTGCCCAAGATTGGTGCGCACCAAGGAGCGCTCCGAAGTGCGCTCCAAGGTGCGCGCGAAGTCGAAAGTTGGGTTAATTGTCCGGTTTGCCTCGGGTGCGCACCTTGCGTGCACCTTCGCCAGGGTGGGCGCCTTGGTGCGCACACCTTGGCTGGGCTGCGCACACCTTGGCACCCGCGTTGCCTTCATTTTAAATTTTTTTTTTTTACAATCTCTCAAGTGGGAAATTCTATAATCTCAACTTTTTTTGCCTTTTCAGGAAACTTTTGAATGGAGCGCATCATTGGTGCGCTCCGAAGTGTGCTCCAAAGCTCTCTCCAGCTGCGTGCACCTGCCCCGGCCGCGCACCCGGCCCCGCCCAGCTTCGCTCACCTGTCCCGGGCGTCTGGTGCGGAACCTTAGAGTAAGAAACATCACCGTGCACCTTGGCCAACGTGCGCGACTCGACCGAGCGCGCACTGGCCGAGGTGCACACCGATTTCACCTGGGTGCGCGCGCAGCACCTCGGGCGCACCGGGGTGCGCGCACAACGCCCGGGTTGCACCGTGGCCTGTGTGCTCGGGGTGCCTCGGGTGCGCGCTCGGTGTCGCCCCCGCGCGCGCGGTAGTGCGGGCAGCGCACCCCGGCCCGGCCCGGCCCCGACGAGAACGCAAACGGGCAAAAGGTTTATTCAAATAGCATTGCGACGCCCGGCGAAAAACTAAAAAAGGGTGCAACACCGGGACTTCCCGGGAGGTCACCCATCCCAGTACTACTCCGGCCCAAGCGCGCTTAACTGCGGAGTTCTGATGGGATCCGGTGCACTAATGCTGGTATGATCGCACCCGTTATGAGCTTGTCGCAGTGTGTACTTAGCAAACCGCGACCCACGTGCGAATCCACCCCGGCCACCCACCCCCGTCGAGGTGCACACCCTCCCTCGCGAAGTGCGCCCCGTTCGCCAAGTGTGAGCCCTGCCCGGGTGCGCGCACCTTGCTAGGGCGTCGGGTGTGCACCCGGCCCGGCCTACGTGCGTGCACCTGGAGGGGGCGTCGTGTGCGTGCAGTGTCCCGTCTGCAACGCGGTGCCCACACACCACCTCGGGCGCAACGACCTGCGCTCACATGTGGGCCGAGTGCACCTTGGTGCATGTTCGGGGCGCCTCGGGTGCACGCTCGATCTTGCCCCGGTGCACCAAGGCGCTCGGTTTGCCCCGGGTGCGCACTTGGTGCAAGGTGGGCACCCAAAATAGGGATCAAGCACCAAAACACAAGTTTCGGGATGCAAAATGGGACCCAAGGACCACAAATGCGTTCCAAGACCCATGATGGGTCCACGAGAACAAAAATGTGTTCCGAGACTTAATAAACAAATATTGGGTTTTAGGAGAAGAAACATGCTCTGATGCCCAAAACGAGAATCGACCCCGAAAAGGCCACAGGCCAAAAGTGGGATGCGAGACAAAAAAAAATGGGACCCGAGGACCAAAATTGGGTTCCCAGGTCGAAGACAGGGCAACCGGACAAGAAACGACCTCTAAGGCTCGAAATGAGTCCCGACGACTAAAACTTGACAAGAAGCACCCATCAGGCACCCAACTCGACACCCATGGGATGCCGACCCACCCGGGCTTCCACCTAGCACACCTTGGCACCCACCCACCCTCGCACCCAACCTCGCACCCAACTTAGCACCTTTGAACCCACATTGGCACTCACCCTGACCCTGGCACCTTGGAACCCACATTGGCACTCACCTTGACCCTGGCACCCACCTTTGCACTCACCTTGGGACCCACCCTGGCTCCCACCTCGGCACCCACCCAGACACCCACCTTGGTTCCTTGGCACCCACCTTGGATCCTTGGCACCCACCCCGACACCCACCTTGGCACGCAACTTGGCTACTTGCCACCCACCTTGGCTCCTTGACGCCCACCCCGACAACCACCCCGTGACCTACCCTGGCTAGGGTTGGTGCACACCCACCCTGGTGCCCACCTTGGCACCCACCCTATGACCCACCTTGGCACGCACCTTAGTACCCACCCCGTTACCCACCCTAGGACCCACCCCGTGACCCACCTTGGCCAGGGTGGGTGCACCCACCCTGGTGCCCACCTTGGCACCCACCCATCCTAGCACCCAGCCTGTGACCGGGCTTGGAACCCAACCTTGCACCCGCACCCGTCTTGGCCAGTGTGGGTGCGCACCCATCCTGGCACCCACGTTGTGACACACCCTTTAACCCACGCACCCTAGCACCCACGTTGGCACCCACCTTGGAACCCAACCTAGCAACTTGGCACCCACCCCGTGACCCACCTTGGCATCCACCATAGCAGTCGCCGACTTGGCACCCACCTCGGCACCCACCTTGACACTTGTGGACCCACCTTGCCACTCACCCTAGCATCGACCCATCCTAGCACCCACCCTGGCACCTTTGCACCCTAGCACTCACCCATCCTAGCACCTAACCTGTGACCCACCTTGACACTCACCCTCGCACCCACCTTGGAACCCAACCTAGCACCCACCCACCCTGACACCAACCCTAGCACCTACCCACCCTTGCACCCACCCTGTGACCCATCTTGGCACCCACCCATCCTACCACTCAACCTATCACCCACCTTCTCACCCACCTTGGCATCCACCTTAGCACCCACCCACACTGGCACCTTGGCACCCACCTCGGGCAAGGTGGGTGCACACCCACCCTGGCACCCAATTTAGAACCCACCGAGCATGTTACCCACCTTGGCACCCACATTGCAGCCCACCCTAGTACCCACCCTATGACCCACATTGGCATCCACACCCTAGCACCCAGGCACCTCGACACCCGCCTTGACACCCACCCTAGCACTGAACCTGTGACCCACCTTGGAACTCACCCTAGAACCCACCCACCCTGTGAACCACCTTGGCATCCACCTTAGCACCCACCCACCTTGGCACCCACTCTAGCACTCACCCATCCTAACACCCAACTTGTTACCCACCTTGGCACCCGCCCTCGCGTCCACCTTGAAACCCACCCTAGCACCCACCCACGCAGGAGCCCACCTTGGCACCCAACCTAACACCCACGCATCCTGGCACCCAACTTGTGACCCACCTTGGAACCCACCCTAGTACCCACCTTTGAACCCACTATATCACCAACCCACCTTGGCACCCACCCTATGACCCTCTTTGGAATCCACCCTAGCACGCACCCACCCTGGCACCCACCATGGAGCGCACCCTAGCACCCACCCACCTCGGCACGCACCTCAACACCCACCTTGGTGTGCGCACTGCGCCAACCTCTCAAAGACCCTATGTGGTGCGCTCCAAAGTGTACACCTTTGGTGCGCTCCAAGGTGCGCACCTTTGGTGCACACCGAGGTGCACACCAAAGTGTGCACCGAGGTGAGCACCAAAGTGCACTCCAGGGTGCACACCAAGGCGTGCACCTTTGGTGCGGTCAATGCAAACGAATTCGGAAGTTGGGGTCGATGTCCTAATCGCTGCTGCAGACTACACGTATGAGAATCGGACAAATAGCTTTATATAGGGGAGGTGTTGCGTTTGATGGGTCGACTCCCCTGGTTGTGTGCACTGCACCAACTTCAAAGACCCTGTCTTGTTTAAGAAGTCAAAAGTTGGGGTGGATGTCCTAATCATTGCTGCAGTCTACGCATGTATGAGAATCAGACAAATAGCTTATATAGGGGAGGTGTTGCATTCGGTGGGTTGACTCCCCTGGTTGTGCGCACTGCGCCAACCTCAAAGACCCCGCATAGCAGAAGAAGTCGGAAGTCGGATTTTGGTGAGCACCAAGGCGTGCACCTTTGGTGCGGTCAACGCAGACGAATTCAGAAGTTGGGGTGGATGTCCTAATCGTTGTTGCAGGCTACACATGTATGAGAATCAGACAAATAGCTTATATAGGGGAGGTGTTGGGTTTGATGGGTCAACTCCCTTGGTTGTGCGCATTACGCCAACCTCAAAGACCTTGTTTTCGTTAAGAAGTCAAAAGTTGGGGTCAATGTCCTAATGGCTCCTGCAGGCTACACATGTATGAGAATCGGACAAATAGCTTATATAGGGGAGGTGTTGGGTTTGATGGGTCGACTCCCCTGGTTGTGCGCATTACGTCAACCTCAAAGACCTTGTTTTCGTTAAGAAGTCAAAAGTTGGGGTCGATGTCCTAATTGCTCCTGTAGACTACACATGTATGAGAATCAGACAAATAGCTTATATAGGGGAGGTGTTGGGTTTGATGGGTTGACTCCCCTAGTTGTTCGCATTACACCAACCTCAAAGACCTTGTTTTCGTTTAGAAGCCGAAAGTTGGGGTCGATGTCCTAATTGCTCCTGCAGGCTACGCATGTATGAGAATCAGACAAATAGCTTATATAGGGGAGGTGTTGGGTTTGATGGGTCGACTCCCCTGGTTGTGCGCATTGCGCCAACCTCAAAGACCCTGCATTGCGGATGAAGTCGAAAGTCAGAGTTTGGTGTGCTACAAGGTGTGGTCGAAGGTGCTCACCTAGGTGTGCACCTTTGGAGCACAGGAAAAGTGCCCTCCAAAAGTGCGCACCTTTGGAGTGCACAAAAGTGCCCTCCAAAAGTGCGCACCTTTGGAGCGCAGAAAAGTGCCCTCCAAAAAGTGCCCTCCAAAAGTGCGCACCTTTGGAGCGCAGAAAAGTGCCCTCCAAAAAGTGCCCTCCAAAAGTGCGCACCTTTGGAGCGCAGAAAAGTGCCCTCCAAAAAGTGCCCTCCAAAAGTGCGCACCTTTGGAGCGCAGAAAAGTGCCCTCCAAAAAGTGCCCTCCAAAAGTGCGCACCTTTGGAGCGCAGAAAAGTGCCCTCCAAAAAGTGCCCTCCAAAAGTGCGCACCTTTGGAGCGCAGAAAAGTGCCCTCCAAAAAGTGCCCTCCAAAAGTGCGCACCTTTGGAGCGCAGAAAAGTGCCCTCCAAAAAGTGCCCTCCAAAAGTGCGCACCTTTGGAGCGCAGAAAAGTGCCCTCCAAAAAGTGCCCTCCAAAAGTGCGCACCTTTGGAGCGCAGAAAAGTGCCCTCCAAAAAGTGCCCTCCAAAAGTGCGCACCTTTGGAGCGCAGAAAAGTGCCCTCCAAAAAGTGCCCTCCAAAAGTGCGCACCTTTGGAGCGCAGAAAAGTGCCCTCCAAAAGTGCGCACTTTTGGTGCGCACCAAGGCGCTGGTTCGGTCGTTGCAGGCGAGTTCGGAAGTTGGGGTCGATGTCCTGAGCGGAGGTGCAAACTACACAGGTGTCGGAATCGGACAAATAGCTTATATAGGGGAGGTGTATGCTTCGATGGGTCGACTCCCCAGGTTGAGCGCACCGCGCCAACCTCAAAGACCCTACGGTATGGATGAAGTCGGAAGTTGGGTCCGATGACCGATTCGATTAGTAGGTATGCTCATGAGGTCGGAATTTGGGTCCGATGACCTGCCATGTGCAGGAAGGCGAATGTTGACACTGTGCGTTGCAAGGTGCACACCAAGGCGCTGGTGCGGTCTTTTTAGTCGAGTTCGGAAGTTGGGGTCGATGTCCTGATCGGAGGTGCAAGCTACACAGGTGTGGGAATCGGACAAATAGCTTATATAGGGGAGGTGTATGCTTCGTTGGGTCGACTCCCCAGGTTGAGCGCACCGCGCCAACCTCAAAGACCCTACGGTATGGATGAAGTCGGAAGTTGGGTCCGATGACCGATTCGATATGTAGGCATACTCGCGAGGTCGGAATTTGGGTCCGATGACCTGCCACGTGCAGGAAGGCGAATGTTGGCACTGTGCGTTGCAAGGTGCGCACCAAGGCGCTGGTTCGGTCGTTGGAGGCGAGTTCGGAAGTTGGGGTCGATGTCTTGATCGGAGGTGCAAACTACACAGGTGTGGGAATCGGACAAATAGCTTATATAGGGGAGGTGTATGCTTCGTTGGGTCGACTCCCCGGGTTGAGCGCACCGCGCCAACCTCAAAGACCCTACGGTATGGATGAAGTCGGAAGTTGGGTCCGATGACCGATTCGATATGTAGGCATACTCGCGAGGTCGGAATTTGGGTCCGATGACCTGCCATGTGCAGGAAGGCGAATGTTGGGACTGTGCGTCGCAAGGTGCGCACCAAGGCGCTGGTGCCGTCGTTGCAGTCGAGTTCGGAAGTTGGGGTCGATGTCCTGGTCAGAGGTGCAAACTACACAGGTGTGGGAATCGGACAAATAGCTTATATAGGGGAGGTGTATGCTTCGATGGGTCGACTCCCTGGGTTGAGCGCACCGCGCCAACCTCAAAGACCCTACAGTATGGATGAAGTCGGAAGTTGGGTCCGATGACCGATTCGATACGTAGGCATATTGGCGAGGTCTGAATTTGTGTCCGATGACCTGCCATGCGCAGGAAGGCGGAATTTGGGTCCGATGACCGAGTTGATGGCGTGCCATGCGCAGAAAGGCGGAATTTGGGTCCGATGACCGAGTTGATGTTGATGGCCCGCCATGCACAGGAAGGCGGAATTTGGGTCCGATGACCGATTTGAAGGCGTGCCATACGCAAAAAGGCGGAGTTTGGGTCCGATGACCGAGTTGATATTGATGGCCCGCCATGCGCAGGAAGGCGGAATTTGGGTCCGATGACCTGACATACGCATGGAGTCCGACTCGGGGGCCGATGTTCGATTCGATGACTTGCATTGTGGGTAAAGTCGGAAGTTGTGGTCTTTGACCCGATTCGATGACCAGACTTCGGCTGCTTGAGAATCGGACAAATAACTTATATAGGGGAGGTAGTGTTCTCGAGCATCCTCCCCCCGTGCCCGTTTATGTCGATTGATGCTGGTGCTCGACTGGTTGGAGCGCTCGGATGCAAAAATCTTGCACCAGGATTTATCGATTGTGATGGACACGGCAAGTCTCCTGATTGCTATGCAGGAGCTCATCGTGAATCTCTATGCGGCCTTGGTATGGACTCGACCTGCGGAATGGTTCGGCAATGGTAGTCGCTCCAACACGTCCTTGCAATGGCCACAGAGGTGATTCGACTAGAGCTCCAGTCTAGCTTTTGGGTTGCTTGGCGGACTGGTATAGCCGCGATCGAGTTCCGGCCATGAACGTTTTAGATAGCTCTTGGGCTTTCTGGGACGGAAGTCGGAAGTTTGGGCTGTTGTCCGATTTGATGACCATTCTTCGGATGTGTGAGAATCGGACAAATAACTTATATAGGGGACTGTGTTGTCTCACGCAGCCCCCTCCGTGCCCCTCTATCTCGACCGATGTTGGTGCTTGAAAGGGTTGGGATCGCTCGGATTTATAAACGTGCACCACCATTTGTCGAGTGTGAGGGACGCGGCAGGTCTCCTAAATGCTATGCGGGCGCTCTCTGAGAATCTCTATCCGGCCTCGACACAGACTAGTCTTGCTGAATGGTTTGGCACTGGTAGTCGATCCAACACGTCGTTGTTGTGGCCGCCTAGGCGATTCGATTCGAGCCCCCGTCTAGCTTTTGGGTTGCTTGGCGGATTTTGCCCTATCCGCAAGTGAGCTCGGTCCCTAAACGTTCGAGAAACCCGATTGCTATGCGCCGACTCTCTTTCTTGCGAGCCTCCATCTAGCTTTTGGGTCTCTACGGAACGGAAGTCGGAATCTGGGACCGTTGTTTGATTCGACGAGGCAGACTACGGTTGTGCGAGAATCGGACAAATAACTTATATAGGGGAGGTGTTGATTGGAGCATTCTCCCCCGTGCCCCTCTAACTCGACCAATGCTGGCGCTCGAACGGTGGTAGCGCTCGGATTTTCATTGAGCGCCAGCATTGGTCGATTTAGAGGGGCATGCGAGATTCCCGAATGCTATGCGAGGGCTCTAACGGAAATGTCTATTGGTTTCGGTATGGATGCAATTGCGAGTGGTTCGGCAAAGGTAGTCGTTCCGATGCGTCCATGTCGTGGCCAAATCGATAATTCGATTTGAGCCCTCGTATAGCATTTGGGTCTCTCGATGTGATTCCGCATTCCAGTCCCTTTGGGCACTGCTTGAGCCGCATCCCAGGGGGTTCCCTTCCCAATAATCTGCCTCGCAACCCGATTGCTATGCGGTGAGGCTCCTCGGCCGCCTCGGAACTATCTGTGTATCAGACGCATCGCGGGATAAGGGGTTGGCAACGGTAGTCGCCCCAAGCGCGTCCGATGCTTGGACCATTCCGAGGCGGCCCCGAAGCCTCTTCCGTCTAGCCGTTGGGTCCTTCTCGCCGCATCCCTCGCCTCGCACCCCGATTGCTATGCGGTGAGGCTCCTCGGCCGCCTCGGAACTATCTGTGTATCGGACGCGTCGCGGGATAAGGGGTTGTCACTGGTAGTCGCCCCAAGCGCGTCCGATGCTTGGACCATTCCGAGGCGGCCCTGAAGCCTCTTCCGTCTAGCCGTTGGGTCCTTCTCGCCGCATCCCTCGCCTCGCACCCCGATTGCTATGCGGTGAGGCTCCTCGGCCGCCTCGGAACTATCTGTGTATCGGACGCGTCGCGGGATAAGGGGTTGTCATTGGTAGTCGCCCCAAGCGCGTCCGATGCTTGGACCATTCCGAGGCGGCCCTGAAGCCTCTTCCGTCTAGCCGTTGGGTCCTTCTCGCCGCATCCCTCGCCTCGCACCCCGATTGCTATGCGGTGAGGCTCCTCGGCCGCCTCGGAACTATCTGTGTATCGGACGCGTCGCGGGATAAGGGGTTGTCACTGGTAGTCGCCCCAAGCGCGTCCGATGCTTGGACCATTCCGAGGCGGCCCTGAAGCCTCTTCCGTCTAGCCGTTGGGTCCTTCTCGCCGCATCCCTCGCCTCGCACCCCGATTGCTATGCGGTGAGGCTCCTCGGCCGCCTCGGAACTATCTGTGTATCGGACGCGTCGCGGGATAAGGGGTTGTCACTGGTAGTCGCCCCAAGCGCGTTCGATGCTTGGACCATTCCGAGGCGGCCCTGAAGCCTCTTCCGTCTAGCCGTTGGGTCCTTCTCGCCGCATCCCTCGCCTCGCACCCCGATTGCTATGCGGTGAGGCTCCTCGGCCGCCTTGGAACTATCTGTGTATCGGACGCGTCGCGGGATAAGGGGTTGTCACTGGTAGTCGCCCCAAGCGCGTCCGATGCTTGGACCATTCCGAGGCGGACCCGAAGCCTCTTCCGTCTAGCCGTTGGGTCCTTCTCGCCGCATCCTTCGCCTCGCACCCCGATTGCTATGCGGTGAGGCTCCTCGGCCGCCTCGGAACTATCTGTGTATCGGACGCGTCGCGGGATAAGGGGTTGTCACTGGTAGTCGCCCCAAGCGCGTCCGATGCTTGGACCATTCCGAGGCGGACCCGAAGCCTCTTCCGTCTAGCCGTTGGGTCCTTCTCGCCGCATCCCTCGCCTCGCACCCCGATTGCTATGCGGTGAGGCTCCTCGGCCGCCTTGGAACTATCTGTGTATCGGACGCGTCGCGGGATAAGGGGTTGTCACTGGTAGTCGCCCCAAGCGCGTCCGATGCTTGGACCATTCCGAGGCGGACCCGAAGCCTCTTCCGTCTAGCCGTTGGGTCCTTCTCGCCGCATCCCTCGCCTCGCACCCCGATTGCTATGCGGTGAGGCTCCTCGGCCGCCTTGGAACTATCTGTGTATCGGACGCGTCGCGGGATAAGGGGTTGTCACTGGTAGTCGCCCCAAGCGCGTCCGATGCTTGGACCATTCCGAGGCGGACCCGAAGCCTCTTCCGTCTAGCCGTTGGGTCCTTCTCGCCGCATCCCTCGCCTCGCACCCCGATTGCTATGCGGTGAGGCTCCTCGGCCGCCTTGGAACTATCTGTGTATCGGACGCGTCGCGGGATAAGGGGTTGTCACTGGTAGTCGCCCCAAGCGCGTCCGATGCTTGGACCATTCCGAGGCGGCCCCGAAGCCTCTTCCGTCTAGCCGTTGGGTCCTTCTCGCCGCATCCCTCGCCTCGCACCCCGATTGCTATGCGGTGAGGCTCCTCGGCCGCCTTGGAACTATCTGTGTATCGGACGCGTCGCGGGATAAGGGGTTGTCACTGGTAGTCGCCCCAAGCGCGTCCGATGCTTGGACCATTCCGAGGCGGCCCCGAAGCCTCTTCCGTGTAGCCGTTGGGTCCTTCTCGCCGCATCCCTCGCCTCGCACCCCGATTGCTATGCGGTGAGGCTCCTCGGCCGCCTTGGAACTATCTGTGTATCGGACGCGTCGCGGGATAAGGGGTTGTCACTGGTAGTCGCCCCAAGCGCGTCCGATGCTTGGACCATTCCGAGGCGGACCTGAAGCCTCTTCCCTCTAGCCGTTGGGGCTTTCTCGCCGCATCCCTCGCCTCGCACCCTGATTGCTATGCTGTGAGGCTCCTCGGCCGCCTTGGAACTATCTGTGTATCGGACGCATCGCGGGATAAGGGGTTGGCAGTGGTAGTCGCCCCAAGCGCATCCGATGCTTGGACCATTCCGAGGCGGCCCTGCAGCCTCTTCCGTCTAGCCGTTGGGGCCATCTCGCCGCATCCCCCACCTCGCACCACGATTGCTATGCGGTGAGGCTCCTTGGCCGCCTCGGAACTATCTGTGTATCGGACGCATCGCGGGATAAGGGGTTGTCACTGGTAGTCGCCCCAAGCGCGTCCGATGCTTGGACTATTCCGAGGCGGCCCTGCAGCCTCTTCCGTCTAGCCGTTGGGGCCATCTCGCTGCATCCCCCACCTCCTCGGCCGCCTCGGAACTATCTGTGTATCGGACGCATCGCGGGATAAGGGGTTGGCAGTGGTAGTCGCCCCAAGCGCGTCCGATGCTTGGACTATTCCGAGGCAGCCCTGCAGCCTCTTCCGTCTAGCCTTTGGGGCCATCTCGCCGCATCCCTCGCCTCGCACCCCGATTGCTATGCGGTGAGGCTCCTCGGCCGCCTGGGAACTATCTTCGTATCGGACGCATCGCGGGATAAGGGGTTGTCACTGGTAGTCGCCCCAAGCGCGTCCGATGCTTGGACTATTCCGAGGCGGCCCTGTGGCCTCTTCCGTCTAGCCGTTGGGGCCATCTCGCCGCATCCCCCACCTCGCACCCCGATTGCTATGCGGTGAGGCTCTTCGGCCGCCTTGGAACTATCTTCGTATCGGACGCATCGCGGGATAAGGGGTTGTCACTGGTAGTGGCCCCAAGCGCGTCCGATGCTTGGACTATTCCGAGGCGGCCCTGCAGCCTCTTCCGTCTAGCCGTTGGGGCCATCTCGCCGCATCCCCCACCTCGCACCCCGATTGCTATGCGGTGAGGCTCCTCGGCCGCCTTGGAACTATCTTCGTATCGGACGCATCGCGGGATAAGGGGTTGTCACTGGTAGTCGCCCCAAGCGCGTCCGATGCTTGGACTATTCCGACGCGGCCCTGTGGCCTCTTCCGTCTAGCCGTTGGGGCCATCTCGCCGCATCCCCCACCTCGCACCCCGATTGCTATGCGGTGAGGCTCCTCGGCCGCCTTGGAACCATCTTCGTATCGGACGCATCGCGGGATAGGGGGCTGTCACTGGTAGTCGCCCCAAGCGTGTCCGATGCTTGGACCATTCCTAGGCGGCCCTGAAGCCTCTTCCGTCTAGCCGTTGGGGCCTTCCCGCCCCATCCCTCGCCTCGCACCCCCGATTGCTATGCGGTGAGGCTCCTCGGCCGCCTTGGAACCATCTGTGTATCGGACGCATCGCGGGATAAGGGGTTGGCACTGGCAGTCGCCCCAAGCGCGTCCGATGCTTGGACCATTCCGAGGTGGCCCTGAAGCCTCTTCCGTCTAGCCGTTGGGGCCTTCCCGCCCCATCCCTCGCCTCGCACCCCGATTGATATGCGGTGAGGCTCCTCGGCCGCCTTGGAACTATCTG
>NW_026728880.1:470000-485000 GCF_030272615.1 Cryptomeria japonica
CCCCGGGTGCGCACCTCGCGTGCACCTTGGTGCGCACACCTTGGCTGGGTTGCGCGGCCTGGTGGGCACCATGGTGCGCACCAAGGAGCGCTCCGAAGTGTGCTCCAAGGTGCGGCGTGCACGAAGTCGGAGCCCGGTTTGCCCCGGGTACGCACCTCGCGTGCACCTTCGCCGGGGTGGGCACCTCGGCTGGGTTGCGCGCCCTGGTGCGCACCAAGGAGCGCTCCGAAGTGTGCTCCAAGGTGCGGCGTGCACGAAGTCGGAGCCCGGTTTGCCCCGGGTGCGCACCTTCGCCGCGGTGCGCACCATGGCGTGCACGAAGTCGGAGCCCGGTTTGCCCCGGGTGCGCACCTCGCGTGCACCTTCGGCGGGGTTGCGCGCCCTGGTGGGCACCATGGTGCGCACCAAGGAGCGCTCCGAAGTGTGCTCCAAGGTGCGGCGTGCACGAAGTCGGAGCCCGGTTTGCCCCGGGTGCGCACCTCGCGTGCACCTTCGGCGGGGTTGCGCGCCCTGGTGGGCACCATGGTGCGCACCAAGGAGCGCTCCGAAGTGTGCTCCAAGGTGCGGCGTGCACGAAGTCGGAGCCCGGTTTGCCCCGGGTGCGCACCTCGCGTGCACCTTCGCCGCGGTGGGCACCATGGCGTGCACGAAGTCGGAGCCCGGTTTGCCCCGGGTGCGCACCTCGCGTGCACCTTCGCCGGGGTGGGCACCTCGGCTGGGTTGCGCGCCCTGGTGCGCACCAAGGAGCGCTCCGAAGTGTGCTCCAAGGTGCGGCGTGCACGAAGTCGGAGCCCGGTTTGCCCCGGGTGCGCACCTCGCGTGCACCTTCGCCAGGGTGGGCACCTCGGTGCGCACACCTTCTCAATGTTTTCTTGCCTTTTCTGGAAATTGGTGAAGGCAGCGCATCAAAGGTGCGCACCTCGGTGTGCTCCGAGGTGCGAACCCGAGAGCGCTCCGAGGTGCCCACGAAGTCGAAAGTCGGGTTAATTGCATTGTTTTCCCCGGGTGCGCTCCGAGGTGCGCAACATCGGCGCGCACCAAGGAGGGCTCCGAAGTGTGCTCCAAGGTGCGCACGATGGCGTGCACCTCTGGTGCGCACGATTCGGAGCTCGGTTTGACCGGGGTGCGCACACCTTGGCTGGGTTGCGCACCTTTTGTGCGCTCCAAGGTGCGCACGAAGTCGGAGCTCGGTTTGCCCCGGGTGCGCACCTTCGCCAGGGTGCGCACCTTGATGCGCACGCCTTGGCTGGGCTGCGCACCTTGGTGGGCGCCATGGTGCGCACCTTTCGTGCGCTCCAAGGTGCGCACGAAGTCGGAGCTCGGTTTGCCCCGGGTGCGCACCTTGGTGGGCGCCATGGTGCACTCCGAGGTGCCCAAGATTGGTGCGCACCAAGGAGCGCTCCGAAGTGCGCTCCAAGGTGCGCGCGAAGTCGAAAGTTGGGTTAATTGTCCGGTTTGCCTCGGGTGCGCACCTTGCGTGCACCTTCGCCAGGGTGGGCGCCTTGGTGCGCACACCTTGGCTGGGCTGCGCACACCTTGGCACCCGCGTTTCCTTCATTTTAAATTTTTTTTTTTTACAATCTCTCAAGTGGGAAATTCTATAATCTCAACTTTTTTTGCCTTTTCAGGAAACTTTTGAATGGAGCGCATCATTGGTGCGCTCCGAAGTGTGCTCCAAAGCTCTCTCCAGCTGCGTGCACCTGCCCCGGCCGCGCACCCGGCCCCGCCCAGCTTCGCTCACCTGTCCCGGGCGTCTGGTGCGGAACCTTAGAGTAAGAAACATCACCGTGCACCTTGGCCAACGTGCGCGACTCGACCGAGCGCGCACTGGCCGAGGTGCACACCGATTTCACCTGGGTGCGCGCGCAGCACCTCGGGCGCACCGGGGTGCGCGCACAACGCCCGGGTTGCACCGTGGCCTGTGTGCTCGGGGCGCCTCGGGTGCGCGCTCGGTGTCGCCCCCCGCGCGCGCGGTAGTGCGGGCAGCGCACCCCGGCCCGGCCCGGCCCCGACGAGAACGCAAACGGGCAAAAGGTTTATTCAAATAGCATTGCGACGCCCGGCGAAAAACTAAAAAAGGGTGCAACACCGGGACTTCCCGGGAGGTCACCCATCCCAGTACTACTCCGGCCCAAGCGCGCTTAACTGCGGAGTTCTGATGGGATCCGGTGCACTAACGCTGGTATGATCGCACCCGTTATGAGCTTGTCGCAGTGTGTACTTAGCAAACCGCGACCCACGTGCGAATCCACCCCGGCCACCCACCCCCGTCGAGGTGCACACCCTCCCTCGCGAAGTGCGCCCCGTTCGCCAAGTGTGAGCCCTGCCCGGGTGCGCGCACCTTGCTAGGGCGTCGGGTGTGCACCCGGCCCGGCCTACGTGCGTGCACCTGGAGGGGGCGTCGTGTGCGTGCAGTGTCCCGTCTGCAACGCGGTGCCCACACACCACCTCGGGCGCAACGACCTGCGCTCACATGTGGGCCGAGTGCACCTTGGTGCATGTTCGGGGCGCCTCGGGTGCACGCTCGATCTTGCCCCGGTGCACCAAGGCGCTCGGTTTGCCCCGGGTGCGCACTTGGTGCAAGGTGGGCACCCAAAATAGGGATCAAGCACCAAAACACAAGTTTCGGGATGCAAAATGGGACCCAAGGACCACAAATGCGTTCCAAGACCCATGATGGGTCCACGAGAACAAAAATGTGTTCCGAGACTTAATAAACAAATATTGGGTTTTAGGAGAAGAAACATGCTCTGATGCCCAAAACGAGAATCGACCCCGAAAAGGCCACAGGCCAAAAGTGGGATGCGAGACAAAAAAAAATGGGACCCGAGGACCAAAATTGGGTTCCCAGGTCGAAGACAGGGCAACCGGACAAGAAACGACCTCTAAGGCTCGAAATGAGTCCCGACGACTAAAACTTGACAAGAAGCACCCATCAGGCACCCAACTCGACACCCATGGGATGCCGACCCACCCGGGCTTCCACCTAGCACACCTTGGCACCCACCCACCCTCGCACCCAACCTCGCACCCAACTTAGCACCTTTGAACCCACATTGGCACTCACCCTGACCCTGGCACCTTGGAACCCACATTGGCACTCACCTTGACCCTGGCACCCACCTTTGCACTCACCTTGGGACCCACCCTGGCTCCCACCTCGGCACCCACCCAGACACCCACCTTGGTTCCTTGGCACCCACCTTGGATCCTTGGCACCCACCCCGACACCCACCTTGGCACGCAACTTGGCTACTTGCCACCCACCTTGGCTCCTTGACGCCCACCCCGACAACCACCCCGTGACCTACCCTGGCTAGGGTTGGTGCACACCCACCCTGGTGCCCACCTTGGCACCCACCCTATGACCCACCTTGGCACGCACCTTAGTACCCACCCCGTTACCCACCCTAGGACCCACCCCGTGACCCACCTTGGCCAGGGTGGGTGCACCCACCCTGGTGCCCACCTTGGCACCCACCCATCCTAGCACCCAGCCTGTGACCGGGCTTGGAACCCAACCTTGCACCCGCACCCGTCTTGGCCAGTGTGGGTGCGCACCCATCCTGGCACCCACGTTGTGACACACCCTTTAACCCACGCACCCTAGCACCCACGTTGGCACCCACCTTGGAACCCAACCTAGCAACTTGGCACCCACCCCGTGACCCACCTTGGCATCCACCATAGCAGTCGCCGACTTGGCACCCACCTCGGCACCCACCTTGACACTTGTGGACCCACCTTGCCACTCACCCTAGCATCGACCCATCCTAGCACCCACCCTGGCACCTTTGCACCCTAGCACTCACCCATCCTAGCACCTAACCTGTGACCCACCTTGACACTCACCCTCGCACCCACCTTGGAACCCAACCTAGCACCCACCCACCCTGACACCAACCCTAGCACCTACCCACCCTTGCACCCACCCTGTGACCCATCTTGGCACCCACCCATCCTACCACTCAACCTATCACCCACCTTCTCACCCACCTTGGCATCCACCTTAGCACCCACCCACACTGGCACCTTGGCACCCACCTCGGGCAAGGTGGGTGCACACCCACCCTGGCACCCAATTTAGAACCCACCGAGCATGTTACCCACCTTGGCACCCACATTGCAGCCCACCCTAGTACCCACCCTATGACCCACATTGGCATCCACACCCTAGCACCCAGGCACCTCGACACCCGCCTTGACACCCACCCTAGCACTGAACCTGTGACCCACCTTGGAACTCACCCTAGAACCCACCCACCCTGTGAACCACCTTGGCATCCACCTTAGCACCCACCCACCTTGGCACCCACTCTAGCACTCACCCATCCTAACACCCAACTTGTTACCCACCTTGGCACCCGCCCTCGCGTCCACCTTGAAACCCACCCTAGCACCCACCCACGCAGGAGCCCACCTTGGCACCCAACCTAACACCCACGCATCCTGGCACCCAACTTGTGACCCACCTTGGAACCCACCCTAGTACCCACCTTTGAACCCACTATATCACCAACCCACCTTGGCACCCACCCTATGACCCTCTTTGGAATCCACCCTAGCACGCACCCACCCTGGCACCCACCATGGAGCGCACCCTAGCACCCACCCACCTCGGCACGCACCTCAACACCCACCTTGGTGTGCGCACTGCGCCAACCTCTCAAAGACCCTATGTGGTGCGCTCCAAAGTGTACACCTTTGGTGCGCTCCAAGGTGCGCACCTTTGGTGCACACCGAGGTGCACACCAAAGTGTGCACCGAGGTGAGCACCAAAGTGCACTCCAGGGTGCACACCAAGGCGTGCACCTTTGGTGCGGTCAATGCAAACGAATTCGGAAGTTGGGGTCGATGTCCTAATCGCTGCTGCAGACTACACGTATGAGAATCGGACAAATAGCTTTATATAGGGGAGGTGTTGCGTTTGATGGGTCGACTCCCCTGGTTGTGTGCACTGCACCAACTTCAAAGACCCTGTCTTGTTTAAGAAGTCAAAAGTTGGGGTGGATGTCCTAATCATTGCTGCAGTCTACGCATGTATGAGAATCAGACAAATAGCTTATATAGGGGAGGTGTTGCATTCGGTGGGTTGACTCCCCTGGTTGTGCGCACTGCGCCAACCTCAAAGACCCCGCATAGCAGAAGAAGTCGGAAGTCGGATTTTGGTGAGCACCAAGGCGTGCACCTTTGGTGCGGTCAACGCAGACGAATTCAGAAGTTGGGGTGGATGTCCTAATCGTTGTTGCAGGCTACACATGTATGAGAATCAGACAAATAGCTTATATAGGGGAGGTGTTGGGTTTGATGGGTCAACTCCCTTGGTTGTGCGCATTACGCCAACCTCAAAGACCTTGTTTTCGTTAAGAAGTCAAAAGTTGGGGTCAATGTCCTAATGGCTCCTGCAGGCTACACATGTATGAGAATCGGACAAATAGCTTATATAGGGGAGGTGTTGGGTTTGATGGGTCGACTCCCCTGGTTGTGCGCATTACGTCAACCTCAAAGACCTTGTTTTCGTTAAGAAGTCAAAAGTTGGGGTCGATGTCCTAATTGCTCCTGTAGACTACACATGTATGAGAATCAGACAAATAGCTTATATAGGGGAGGTGTTGGGTTTGATGGGTTGACTCCCCTAGTTGTTCGCATTACACCAACCTCAAAGACCTTGTTTTCGTTTAGAAGCCGAAAGTTGGGGTCGATGTCCTAATTGCTCCTGCAGGCTACGCATGTATGAGAATCAGACAAATAGCTTATATAGGGGAGGTGTTGGGTTTGATGGGTCGACTCCCCTGGTTGTGCGCATTGCGCCAACCTCAAAGACCCTGCATTGCGGATGAAGTCGAAAGTCAGAGTTTGGTGTGCTACAAGGTGTGGTCGAAGGTGCTCACCTAGGTGTGCACCTTTGGAGCACAGGAAAAGTGCCCTCCAAAAGTGCGCACCTTTGGAGTGCACAAAAGTGCCCTCCAAAAGTGCGCACCTTTGGAGCGCAGAAAAGTGCCCTCCAAAAAGTGCCCTCCAAAAGTGCGCACCTTTGGAGCGCAGAAAAGTGCCCTCCAAAAAGTGCCCTCCAAAAGTGCGCACCTTTGGAGCGCAGAAAAGTGCCCTCCAAAAAGTGCCCTCCAAAAGTGCGCACCTTTGGAGCGCAGAAAAGTGCCCTCCAAAAAGTGCCCTCCAAAAGTGCGCACCTTTGGAGCGCAGAAAAGTGCCCTCCAAAAAGTGCCCTCCAAAAGTGCGCACCTTTGGAGCGCAGAAAAGTGCCCTCCAAAAAGTGCCCTCCAAAAGTGCGCACCTTTGGAGCGCAGAAAAGTGCCCTCCAAAAAGTGCCCTCCAAAAGTGCGCACCTTTGGAGCGCAGAAAAGTGCCCTCCAAAAAGTGCCCTCCAAAAGTGCGCACCTTTGGAGCGCAGAAAAGTGCCCTCCAAAAAGTGCCCTCCAAAAGTGCGCACCTTTGGAGCGCAGAAAAGTGCCCTCCAAAAAGTGCCCTCCAAAAGTGCGCACCTTTGGAGCGCAGAAAAGTGCCCTCCAAAAGTGCGCACTTTTGGTGCGCACCAAGGCGCTGGTTCGGTCGTTGCAGGCGAGTTCGGAAGTTGGGGTCGATGTCCTGAGCGGAGGTGCAAACTACACAGGTGTCGGAATCGGACAAATAGCTTATATAGGGGAGGTGTATGCTTCGATGGGTCGACTCCCCAGGTTGAGCGCACCGCGCCAACCTCAAAGACCCTACGGTATGGATGAAGTCGGAAGTTGGGTCCGATGACCGATTCGATTAGTAGGTATGCTCATGAGGTCGGAATTTGGGTCCGATGACCTGCCATGTGCAGGAAGGCGAATGTTGACACTGTGCGTTGCAAGGTGCACACCAAGGCGCTGGTGCGGTCTTTTTAGTCGAGTTCGGAAGTTGGGGTCGATGTCCTGATCGGAGGTGCAAGCTACACAGGTGTGGGAATCGGACAAATAGCTTATATAGGGGAGGTGTATGCTTCGTTGGGTCGACTCCCCGGGTTGAGCGCACCGCGCCAACCTCAAAGACCCTACGGTATGGATGAAGTCGGAAGTTGGGTCCGATGACCGATTCGATATGTAGGCATACTCGCGAGGTCGGAATTTGGGTCCGATGACCTGCCACGTGCAGGAAGGCGAATGTTGGCACTGTGCGTTGCAAGGTGCGCACCAAGGCGCTGGTTCGGTCGTTGGAGGCGAGTTCGGAAGTTGGGGTCGATGTCTTGATCGGAGGTGCAAACTACACAGGTGTGGGAATCGGACAAATAGCTTATATAGGGGAGGTGTATGCTTCGTTGGGTCGACTCCCCGGGTTGAGCGCACCGCGCCAACCTCAAAGACCCTACGGTATGGATGAAGTCGGAAGTTGGGTCCGATGACCGATTCGATATGTAGGCATACTCGCGAGGTCGGAATTTGGGTCCGATGACCTGCCATGTGCAGGAAGGCGAATGTTGGGACTGTGCGTCGCAAGGTGCGCACCAAGGCGCTGGTGCCGTCGTTGCAGTCGAGTTCAGAAGTTGGGGTCGATGTCCTGGTCAGAGGTGCAAACTACACAGGTGTGGGAATCGGACAAATAGCTTATATAGGGGAGGTGTATGCTTCGATGGGTCGACTCCCTGGGTTGAGCGCACCGCGCCAACCTCAAAGACCCTACAGTATGGATGAAGTCGGAAGTTGGGTCCGATGACCGATTCGATACGTAGGCATATTGGCGAGGTCTGAATTTGTGTCCGATGACCTGCCATGCGCAGGAAGGCGGAATTTGGGTCCGATGACCGAGTTGATGGCGTGCCATGCGCAGAAAGGCGGAATTTGGGTCCGATGACCGAGTTGATGTTGATGGCCCGCCATGCACAGGAAGGCGGAATTTGGGTCCGATGACCGATTTGAAGGCGTGCCATACGCAAAAAGGCGGAGTTTGGGTCCGATGACCGAGTTGATATTGATGGCCCGCCATGCGCAGGAAGGCGGAATTTGGGTCCGATGACCTGACATACGCATGGAGTCCGACTCGGGGGCCGATGTTCGATTCGATGACTTGCATTGTGGGTAAAGTCGGAAGTTGTGGTCTTTGACCCGATTCGATGACCAGACTTCGGCTGCTTGAGAATCGGACAAATAACTTATATAGGGGAGGTAGTGTTCTCGAGCATCCTCCCCCCGTGCCCGTTTATGTCGATTGATGCTGGTGCTCGACTGGTTGGAGCGCTCGGATGCAAAAATCTTGCACCAGGATTTATCGATTGTGATGGACACGGCAAGTCTCCTGATTGCTATGCAGGAGCTCATCGTGAATCTCTATGCGGCCTTGGTATGGACTCGACCTGCGGAATGGTTCGGCAATGGTAGTCGCTCCAACACGTCCTTGCAATGGCCACAGAGGTGATTCGACTAGAGCTCCAGTCTAGCTTTTGGGTTGCTTGGCGGACTGGTATAGCCGCGATCGAGTTCCGGCCATGAACGTTTTAGATAGCTCTTGGGCTTTCTGGGACGGAAGTCGGAAGTTTGGGCTGTTGTCCGATTTGATGACCATTCTTCGGATGTGTGAGAATCGGACAAATAACTTATATAGGGGACTGTGTTGTCTCACGCAGCCCCCTCCGTGCCCCTCTATCTCGACCGATGTTGGTGCTTGAAAGGGTTGGGATCGCTCGGATTTATAAACGTGCACCACCATTTGTCGAGTGTGAGGGACGCGGCAGGTCTCCTAAATGCTATGCGGGCGCTCTCTGAGAATCTCTATCCGGCCTCGACACAGACTAGTCTTGCTGAATGGTTTGGCACTGGTAGTCGATCCAACACGTCGTTGTTGTGGCCGCCTAGGCGATTCGATTCGAGCCCCCGTCTAGCTTTTGGGTTGCTTGGCGGATTTTGCCCTATCCGCAAGTGAGCTCGGTCCCTAAACGTTCGAGAAACCCGATTGCTATGCGCCGACTCTCTTTCTTGCGAGCCTCCATCTAGCTTTTGGGTCTCTACGGAACGGAAGTCGGAATCTGGGACCGTTGTTTGATTCGACGAGGCAGACTACGGTTGTGCGAGAATCGGACAAATAACTTATATAGGGGAGGTGTTGACTGGAGCATTCTCCCCCGTGCCCCTCTAACTCGACCAATGGTGGCGCTCGAACGGTGGTAGCGCTCGGATTTTCATTGAGCGCCAGCATTGGTCGATTTAGAGGGGCATGCGAGATTCCCGAATGCTATGCGAGGGCTCTAACGGAAATGTCTATTGGTTTCGGTATGGATGCAATTGCGAGTGGTTCGGCAAAGGTAGTCGTTCCGATGCGTCCATGTCGTGGCCAAATCGATAATTCGATTTGAGCCCTCGTATAGCATTTGGGTCTCTCGATGTGATTCCGCATTCCAGTCCCTTTGGGCACTGCTTGAGCCGCATCCCAGGGGGTTCCCTTCCCAATAATCTGCCTCGCAACCCGATTGCTATGCGGTGAGGCTCCTCGGCCGCCTCGGAACTATCTGTGTATCAGACGCATCGCGGGATAAGGGGTTGGCAACGGTAGTCGCCCCAAGCGCGTCCGATGCTTGGACCATTCCGAGGCGGCCCTGAAGCCTCTTCCGTCTAGCCGTTGGGTCCTTCTCGCCGCATCCCTCGCCTCGCACCCCGATTGCTATGCGGTGAGGCTCCTCGGCCGCCTCGGAACTATCTGTGTATCGGACGCGTCGCGGGATAAGGGGTTGTCACTGGTAGTCGCCCCAAGCGCGTCCGATGCTTGGACCATTCCGAGGCGGCCCTGAAGCCTCTTCCGTCTAGCCGTTGGGTCCTTCTCGCCGCATCCCTCGCCTCGCACCCCGATTGCTATGCGGTGAGGCTCCTCGGCCGCCTCGGAACTATCTGTGTATCGGACGCGTCGCGGGATAAGGGGTTGTCATTGGTAGTCGCCCCAAGCGCGTCCGATGCTTGGACCATTCCGAGGCGGCCCTGAAGCCTCTTCCGTCTAGCCGTTGGGTCCTTCTCGCCGCATCCCTCGCCTCGCACCCCGATTGCTATGCGGTGAGGCTCCTCGGCCGCCTCGGAACTATCTGTGTATCGGACGCGTCGCGGGATAAGGGGTTGTCACTGGTAGTCGCCCCAAGCGCGTCCGATGCTTGGACCATTCCGAGGCGGCCCTGAAGCCTCTTCCGTCTAGCCGTTGGGTCCTTCTCGCCGCATCCCTCGCCTCGCACCCCGATTGCTATGCGGTGAGGCTCCTCGGCCGCCTCGGAACTATCTGTGTATCGGACGCGTCGCGGGATAAGGGGTTGTCACTGGTAGTCGCCCCAAGCGCGTTCGATGCTTGGACCATTCCGAGGCGGCCCTGAAGCCTCTTCCGTCTAGCCGTTGGGTCCTTCTCGCCGCATCCCTCGCCTCGCACCCCGATTGCTATGCGGTGAGGCTCCTCGGCCGCCTTGGAACTATCTGTGTATCGGACGCGTCGCGGGATAAGGGGTTGTCACTGGTAGTCGCCCCAAGCGCGTCCGATGCTTGGACCATTCCGAGGCGGACCCGAAGCCTCTTCCGTCTAGCCGTTGGGTCCTTCTCGCCGCATCCTTCGCCTCGCACCCCGATTGCTATGCGGTGAGGCTCCTCGGCCGCCTCGGAACTATCTGTGTATCGGACGCGTCGCGGGATAAGGGGTTGTCACTGGTAGTCGCCCCAAGCGCGTCCGATGCTTGGACCATTCCGAGGCGGACCCGAAGCCTCTTCCGTCTAGCCGTTGGGTCCTTCTCGCCGCATCCCTCGCCTCGCACCCCGATTGCTATGCGGTGAGGCTCCTCGGCCGCCTTGGAACTATCTGTGTATCGGACGCGTCGCGGGATAAGGGGTTGTCACTGGTAGTCGCCCCAAGCGCGTCCGATGCTTGGACCATTCCGAGGCGGACCCGAAGCCTCTTCCGTCTAGCCGTTGGGTCCTTCTCGCCGCATCCCTCGCCTCGCACCCCGATTGCTATGCGGTGAGGCTCCTCGGCCGCCTTGGAACTATCTGTGTATCGGACGCGTCGCGGGATAAGGGGTTGTCACTGGTAGTCGCCCCAAGCGCGTCCGATGCTTGGACCATTCCGAGGCGGACCCGAAGCCTCTTCCGTCTAGCCGTTGGGTCCTTCTCGCCGCATCCCTCGCCTCGCACCCCGATTGCTATGCGGTGAGGCTCCTCGGCCGCCTTGGAACTATCTGTGTATCGGACGCGTCGCGGGATAAGGGGTTGTCACTGGTAGTCGCCCCAAGCGCGTCCGATGCTTGGACCATTCCGAGGCGGCCCCGAAGCCTCTTCCGTGTAGCCGTTGGGTCCTTCTCGCCGCATCCCTCGCCTCGCACCCCGATTGCTATGCGGTGAGGCTCCTCGGCCGCCTTGGAACTATCTGTGTATCGGACGCGTCGCGGGATAAGGGGTTGTCACTGGTAGTCGCCCCAAGCGCGTCCGATGCTTGGACCATTCCGAGGCGGCCCCGAAGCCTCTTCCGTGTAGCCGTTGGGTCCTTCTCGCCGCATCCCTCGCCTCGCACCCCGATTGCTATGCGGTGAGGCTCCTCGGCCGCCTTGGAACTATCTGTGTATCGGACGCGTCGCGGGATAAGGGGTTGTCACTGGTAGTCGCCCCAAGCGCGTCCGATGCTTGGACCATTCCGAGGCGGACCTGAAGCCTCTTCCCTCTAGCCGTTGGGGCTTTCTCGCCGCATCCCTCGCCTCGCACCCCGATTGCTATGCTGTGAGGCTCCTCGGCCGCCTTGGAACTATCTGTGTATCGGACGCATCGCGGGATAAGGGGTTGGCAGTGGTAGTCGCCCCAAGCGCATCCGATGCTTGGACCATTCCGAGGCGGCCCTGCAGCCTCTTCCGTCTAGCCGTTGGGGCCATCTCGCCGCATCCCCCACCTCGCACCACGATTGCTATGCGGTGAGGCTCCTTGGCCGCCTCGGAACTATCTGTGTATCGGACGCATCGCGGGATAAGGGGTTGTCACTGGTAGTCGCCCCAAGCGCGTCCGATGCTTGGACTATTCCGAGGCGGCCCTGCAGCCTCTTCCGTCTAGCCGTTGGGGCCATCTCGCTGCATCCCCCACCTCCTCGGCCGCCTCGGAACTATCTGTGTATCGGACGCATCGCGGGATAAGGGGTTGGCAGTGGTAGTCGCCCCAAGCGCGTCCGATGCTTGGACTATTCCGAGGCAGCCCTGCAGCCTCTTCCGTCTAGCCTTTGGGGCCATCTCGCCGCATCCCTCGCCTCGCACCCCGATTGCTATGCGGTGAGGCTCCTCGGCCGCCTGGGAACTATCTTCGTATCGGACGCATCGCGGGATAAGGGGTTGTCACTGGTAGTCGCCCCAAGCGCGTCCGATGCTTGGACTATTCCGAGGCGGCCCTGTGGCCTCTTCCGTCTAGCCGTTGGGGCCATCTCGCCGCATCCCCCACCTCGCACCCCGATTGCTATGCGGTGAGGCTCTTCGGCCGCCTTGGAACTATCTTCGTATCGGACGCATCGCGGGATAAGGGGTTGTCACTGGTAGTGGCCCCAAGCGCGTCCGATGCTTGGACTATTCCGAGGCGGCCCTGCAGCCTCTTCCGTCTAGCCGTTGGGGCCATCTCGCCGCATCCCCCACCTCGCACCCCGATTGCTATGCGGTGAGGCTCCTCGGCCGCCTTGGAACTATCTTCGTATCGGACGCATCGCGGGATAAGGGGTTGTCACTGGTAGTCGCCCCAAGCGCGTCCGATGCTTGGACTATTCCGACGCGGCCCTGTGGCCTCTTCCGTCTAGCCGTTGGGGCCATCTCGCCGCATCCCCCACCTCGCACCCCGATTGCTATGCGGTGAGGCTCCTCGGCCGCCTTGGAACCATCTTCGTATCGGACGCATCGCGGGATAGGGGGCTGTCACTGGTAGTCGCCCCAAGCGTGTCCGATGCTTGGACCATTCCTAGGCGGCCCTGAAGCCTCTTCCGTCTAGCCGTTGGGGCCTTCCCGCCCCATCCCTCGCCTCGCACCCCCGATTGCTATGCGGTGAGGCTCCTCGGCCGCCTTGGAACCATCTGTGTATCGGACGCATCGCGGGATAAGGGGTTGGCACTGGCAGTCGCCCCAAGCGCGTCCGATGCTTGGACCATTCCGAGGTGGCCCTGAAGCCTCTTCCGTCTAGCCGTTGGGGCCTTCCCGCCCCATCCCTCGCCTCGCACCCCGATTGATATGCGGTGAGGCTCCTCGGCCGCCTTGGAACTATCTGTGTATCGGACGCATCGCGGGATAAGGGGTTGGCACTGGTAGTCGTCCCAATCGCATCCGATGCTTGGACCATTCCGAGGCGGCCCTGCAGCCTCTTCCGTTTAGCCGTCGGGGCCTTCCCGCCGCATCCGTCGCCTCGCATCCCGATTCCTATGCGGTGAGTCTTCTCGGCCGCCGCGGAACTATACCTGTTATTGCTACTGCATCCTTCGGCTGGTAACCTCCTCTGCCGCCTTGGAACGTTCTCTTTGTCGGACGCGTCGCGGGATAAGGGGTTGGCACTGGTAGTCGCCCCAAGCGCGCCCGATGCATAGACCGCTCCGAGTCGACCTTGCTTTCAGCCTCTCACATGCATAGACCTCTCTGAGTCGACCCTGCAGCCTCTCACGTTTAGCCTTTGGAATCTCGCCTCACAACATGATTGCTATCCTTGATGCATCCCTTGCCTCGAGCCCTGATTGCTTTCTTGGCTGCATCCCTCCTCTCCTCACAGCCCGGTTGTCATCACTGCTTCATCCGTCGCTTCATGCATTCTGGCTGCTGGGCCCTTCCCACCGCACACCTCGATTGCTATCTCTTCTGCATCACACACCCCGATTGCTATCTCTGCTACATCCCTCGGCTCTCACTTCTGCATCCTTCGCCTCACACCTCGATTGCTATCAATGCTGCATCCGTAACCTCACACCCCGATTGCTATGCGGGGAGGCTCCTTGGCCGCCTTGGAAATTTCTGTGTGTCGGACGCACCGCGGGATAAGGGGTTGGCACTGGTAGTCGCCCCAAGTGCGCCCGATTCTTAGACCGCTTCGAGGTGACCTCGTAGCCTCTTTCGTCCAGGCTTCCTGCCTTCAACGCCCTTTTTACACCTCGATTGCTATGCGCGGGCTCGTTGGCGTCTATCACCTCTCTGCGAAGAGTGGCACGATGATTGTTGGGGTAAATCGTAGCAGTCCGATCTCTGGCCTTGGGCCATTGTGAGGGCTGATCGATTTCCTGTGCGCATCTCGTGTTCGCCCAGTAACAGACTCGACGACTTGTAATCGGTCTTGTTCCCGATTGTTCCTGGAGGTAGTCTTCGGAACTCTTGGATTTGACCTGTCACTCGAACTGTCCTCTTCCGAGGATGCTTGTGTGTGTGTGCTTGTGCCATTTCCTTGGCGGTATTAACGAGATATTAAAGAGCAGAGTGAGCGCCTCGCCCAGCTATGTTTGGGGCTCTCACTCCCTTACCCGGTGTGCGACCGCTTTGCACGTAGGTTGCGGAGCATCGCGACTCTTTCGATGTTTGGCGGTTGTCTTCCGGTGATGCGTTGGTCCCGAAGTGCACGTTACTAGCATTTCTGCCATTGTTCTCGATCTTTGGCACGTTCCTTCGTTGCAATTGGATATATATCTCCGTTTATACGCGCAGGCTTCTCCCGCCTATTCAGCGCTGTCCCACTCTCAGCACTCTCGTGGTCTCCTTGGCTTCTCTCTCCCGTGAGCGAGCTCTCTTCTCGAGTCTTTTCCATGTCCCATGGAGGTTGCCTTGCGAAATTCGGGCACACAAACGTGACCGGATAAGAGCGGAATTGCCTATGAGGAGAAGCTCACCTTAGGGAGCAGCAATGCCGAGTGTTTCGACAGAGGGTAGAGGGGGCGTTGTTTGGGCGGTTGCACAAAAGAGTGCTACGTTTGCACTGAAGGTTGCTTCTTCGTCTCCGACGAACTCTTCGAGGCAAAAAAGCTTGTTTACGGGGTCGAGGTGGGACTGTTCGTGCGAGTTGCGCCACCAAAAGTGCGTAG
>NW_026728880.1:495000-510000 GCF_030272615.1 Cryptomeria japonica
TTTTCACTATCTTTCAAAACGGAAATTTTAAAATCTCCTTTTTTTTTTGCCTTTTCTGGAAATTAGTGAAGGCAGCGCATCAAAGGTGCGCACCTCGCTGCCCACCTTGGTGTGCTCTGAGGTGCGCACCCGGGAGCGCTACGAAGTGTGCTCCAAGGTGCGGCGTGCACGTTGTCGGAGCCCGGTTTGCCCCGGGTGCGCACCTCGCCTGCACCTTGGCCGGGGTGGGCACCTTGGCTGGGTTTGCCCAGGGTGCGCTCCGAAGCGGGGTTACTGGAGCGCCCCCTCTTTTTTTGTCAGAGCGTTTGGTGGGGTTTCTCGCATTGGCTCTTCCCAGGCCCGGTTGTTGGGTGCGCTCCCACCCTGGCGCGCGCGAAGTTGGAAGTTGGGTTAATTGCCCGGGCGCGCACCTTCGCCAGGGTGGGCACCTTGGTGCGCACACCTTGGCTGGGCTGCGCACCAGGGCGGGCTCAAGATGGCACCAGCATTCCCTTTTTCTCACTATCTTTCAAAACGGAAATTTTAAAATCTCGTTTTTTTTTTGCCTTTTATGGAAATTAGTGAAGGCATCGCATCAAAGGTGCGCACCTCGCTGCCCACCTTGGTGTGCTCCGAGGTGCCCACCACGGTGCGCAACGCCGGTGCGAACCCGGGAGCGCCCCGATGTGTGCTCCAAGGTGCGGCGTGCACGAAGTCGGACCCCGGTTTGCCCCGGGTGCGCACCTCGCGTGCACCTTGGTGCGCACACCTTGGCTGGGTTGCGCGGCCTGGTGGGCACCATGGTGCGCACCAAGGAGCGCTCCGAAGTGTGCTCCAAGGTGCGGCGTGCACGAAGTCGGAGCCCGGTTTGCCCCGGGTACGCACCTCGCGTGCACCTTCGCCGGGGTGGGCACCTCGGCTGGGTTGCGCGCCCTGGTGCGCACCAAGGAGCGCTCCGAAGTGTGCTCCAAGGTGCGGCGTGCACGAAGTCGGAGCCCGGTTTGCCCCGGGTGCGCACCTTCGCCGCGGTGCGCACCATGGCGTGCACGAAGTCGGAGCCCGGTTTGCCCCGGGTGCGCACCTCGCGTGCACCTTCGGCGGGGTTGCGCGCCCTGGTGGGCACCATGGTGCGCACCAAGGAGCGCTCCGAAGTGTGCTCCAAGGTGCGGCGTGCACGAAGTCGGAGCCCGGTTTGCCCCGGGTGCGCACCTCGCGTGCACCTTCGGCGGGGTTGCGCGCCCTGGTGGGCACCATGGTGCGCACCAAGGAGCGCTCCGAAGTGTGCTCCAAGGTGCGGCGTGCACGAAGTCGGAGCCCGGTTTGCCCCGGGTGCGCACCTCGCGTGCACCTTCGCCGCGGTGGGCACCATGGCGTGCACGAAGTCGGAGCCCGGTTTGCCCCGGGTGCGCACCTCGCGTGCACCTTCGCCGGGGTGGGCACCTCGGCTGGGTTGCGCGCCCTGGTGCGCACCAAGGAGCGCTCCGAAGTGTGCTCCAAGGTGCGGCGTGCACGAAGTCGGAGCCCGGTTTGCCCCGGGTGCGCACCTCGCGTGCACCTTCGCCAGGGTGGGCACCTCGGTGCGCACACCTTCTCAATGTTTTCTTGCCTTTTCTGGAAATTGGTGAAGGCAGCGCATCAAAGGTGCGCACCTCGGTGTGCTCCGAGGTGCGAACCCGAGAGCGCTCCGAGGTGCCCACGAAGTCGAAAGTCGGGTTAATTGCATTGTTTTCCCCGGGTGCGCTCCGAGGTGCGCAACATCGGCGCGCACCAAGGAGGGCTCCGAAGTGTGCTCCAAGGTGCGCACGATGGCGTGCACCTCTGGTGCGCACGATTCGGAGCTCGGTTTGACCGGGGTGCGCACACCTTGGCTGGGTTGCGCACCTTTTGTGCGCTCCAAGGTGCGCACGAAGTCGGAGCTCGGTTTGCCCCGGGTGCGCACCTTCGCCAGGGTGCGCACCTTGATGCGCACGCCTTGGCTGGGCTGCGCACCTTGGTGGGCGCCATGGTGCGCACCTTTCGTGCGCTCCAAGGTGCGCACGAAGTCGGAGCTCGGTTTGCCCCGGGTGCGCACCTTGGTGGGCGCCATGGTGCACTCCGAGGTGCCCAAGATTGGTGCGCACCAAGGAGCGCTCCGAAGTGCGCTCCAAGGTGCGCGCGAAGTCGAAAGTTGGGTTAATTGTCCGGTTTGCCTTGGGTGCGCACCTTGCGTGCACCTTCGCCAGGGTGGGCGCCTTGGTGCGCACACCTTGGCTGGGCTGCGCACACCTTGGCACCCGCGTTTCCTTCATTTTAAATTTTTTTTTTTTACAATCTCTCAAGTGGGAAATTCTATAATCTCAACTTTTTTTGCCTTTTCAGGAAACTTTTGAATGGAGCGCATCATTGGTGCGCTCCGAAGTGTGCTCCAAAGCTCTCTCCAGCTGCGTGCACCTGCCCCGGCCGCGCACCCGGCCCCGCCCAGCTTCGCTCACCTGTCCCGGGCGTCTGGTGCGGAACCTTAGAGTAAGAAACATCACCGTGCACCTTGGCCAACGTGCGCGACTCGACCGAGCGCGCACTGGCCGAGGTGCACACCGATTTCACCTGGGTGCGCGCGCAGCACCTCGGGCGCACCGGGGTGCGCGCACAACGCCCGGGTTGCACCGTGGCCTGTGTGCTCGGGGCGCCTCGGGTGCGCGCTCGGTGTCGCCCCCGCGCGCGCGGTAGTGCGGGCAGCGCACCCCGGCCCGGCCCGGCCCCGACGAGAACGCAAACGGGCAAAAGGTTTATTCAAATAGCATTGCGACGCCCGGCGAAAAACTAAAAAAGGGTGCAACACCGGGACTTCCCGGGAGGTCACCCATCCCAGTACTACTCCGGCCCAAGCGCGCTTAACTGCGGAGTTCTGATGGGATCCGGTGCACTAACGCTGGTATGATCGCACCCGTTATGAGCTTGTCGCAGTGTGTACTTAGCAAACCGCGACCCACGTGCGAATCCACCCCGGCCACCCACCCCCGTCGAGGTGCACACCCTCCCTCGCGAAGTGCGCCCCGTTCGCCAAGTGTGAGCCCTGCCCGGGTGCGCGCACCTTGCTAGGGCGTCGGGTGTGCACCCGGCCCGGCCTACGTGCGTGCACCTGGAGGGGGCGTCGTGTGCGTGCAGTGTCCCGTCTGCAACGCGGTGCCCACACACCACCTCGGGCGCAACGACCTGCGCTCACATGTGGGCCGAGTGCACCTTGGTGCATGTTCGGGGCGCCTCGGGTGCACGCTCGATCTTGCCCCGGTGCACCAAGGCGCTCGGTTTGCCCCGGGTGCGCACTTGGTGCAAGGTGGGCACCCAAAATAGGGATCAAGCACCAAAACACAAGTTTCGGGATGCAAAATGGGACCCAAGGACCACAAATGCGTTCCAAGACCCATGATGGGTCCACGAGAACAAAAATGTGTTCCGAGACTTAATAAACAAATATTGGGTTTTAGGAGAAGAAACATGCTCTGATGCCCAAAACGAGAATCGACCCCGAAAAGGCCACAGGCCAAAAGTGGGATGCGAGACAAAAAAAAATGGGACCCGAGGACCAAAATTGGGTTCCCAGGTCGAAGACAGGGCAACCGGACAAGAAACGACCTCTAAGGCTCGAAATGAGTCCCGACGACTAAAACTTGACAAGAAGCACCCATCAGGCACCCAACTCGACACCCATGGGATGCCGACCCACCCGGGCTTCCACCTAGCACACCTTGGCACCCACCCACCCTCGCACCCAACCTCGCACCCAACTTAGCACCTTTGAACCCACATTGGCACTCACCCTGACCCTGGCACCTTGGAACCCACATTGGCACTCACCTTGACCCTGGCACCCACCTTTGCACTCACCTTGGGACCCACCCTGGCTCCCACCTCGGCACCCACCCAGACACCCACCTTGGTTCCTTGGCACCCACCTTGGATCCTTGGCACCCACCCCGACACCCACCTTGGCACGCAACTTGGCTACTTGCCACCCACCTTGGCTCCTTGACGCCCACCCCGACAACCACCCCGTGACCTACCCTGGCTAGGGTTGGTGCACACCCACCCTGGTGCCCACCTTGGCACCCACCCTATGACCCACCTTGGCACGCACCTTAGTACCCACCCCGTTACCCACCCTAGGACCCACCCCGTGACCCACCTTGGCCAGGGTGGGTGCACCCACCCTGGTGCCCACCTTGGCACCCACCCATCCTAGCACCCAGCCTGTGACCGGGCTTGGAACCCAACCTTGCACCCGCACCCGTCTTGGCCAGTGTGGGTGCGCACCCATCCTGGCACCCACGTTGTGACACACCCTTTAACCCACGCACCCTAGCACCCACGTTGGCACCCACCTTGGAACCCAACCTAGCAACTTGGCACCCACCCCGTGACCCACCTTGGCATCCACCATAGCAGTCGCCGACTTGGCACCCACCTCGGCACCCACCTTGACACTTGTGGACCCACCTTGCCACTCACCCTAGCATCGACCCATCCTAGCACCCACCCTGGCACCTTTGCACCCTAGCACTCACCCATCCTAGCACCTAACCTGTGACCCACCTTGACACTCACCCTCGCACCCACCTTGGAACCCAACCTAGCACCCACCCACCCTGACACCAACCCTAGCACCTACCCACCCTTGCACCCACCCTGTGACCCATCTTGGCACCCACCCATCCTACCACTCAACCTATCACCCACCTTCTCACCCACCTTGGCATCCACCTTAGCACCCACCCACACTGGCACCTTGGCACCCACCTCGGGCAAGGTGGGTGCACACCCACCCTGGCACCCAATTTAGAACCCACCGAGCATGTTACCCACCTTGGCACCCACATTGCAGCCCACCCTAGTACCCACCCTATGACCCACATTGGCATCCACACCCTAGCACCCAGGCACCTCGACACCCGCCTTGACACCCACCCTAGCACTGAACCTGTGACCCACCTTGGAACTCACCCTAGAACCCACCCACCCTGTGAACCACCTTGGCATCCACCTTAGCACCCACCCACCTTGGCACCCACTCTAGCACTCACCCATCCTAACACCCAACTTGTTACCCACCTTGGCACCCGCCCTCGCGTCCACCTTGAAACCCACCCTAGCACCCACCCACGCAGGAGCCCACCTTGGCACCCAACCTAACACCCACGCATCCTGGCACCCAACTTGTGACCCACCTTGGAACCCACCCTAGTACCCACCTTTGAACCCACTATATCACCAACCCACCTTGGCACCCACCCTATGACCCTCTTTGGAATCCACCCTAGCACGCACCCACCCTGGCACCCACCATGGAGCGCACCCTAGCACCCACCCACCTCGGCACGCACCTCAACACCCACCTTGGTGTGCGCACTGCGCCAACCTCTCAAAGACCCTATGTGGTGCGCTCCAAAGTGTACACCTTTGGTGCGCTCCAAGGTGCGCACCTTTGGTGCACACCGAGGTGCACACCAAAGTGTGCACCGAGGTGAGCACCAAAGTGCACTCCAGGGTGCACACCAAGGCGTGCACCTTTGGTGCGGTCAATGCAAACGAATTCGGAAGTTGGGGTCGATGTCCTAATCGCTGCTGCAGACTACACGTATGAGAATCGGACAAATAGCTTTATATAGGGGAGGTGTTGCGTTTGATGGGTCGACTCCCCTGGTTGTGTGCACTGCACCAACTTCAAAGACCCTGTCTTGTTTAAGAAGTCAAAAGTTGGGGTGGATGTCCTAATCATTGCTGCAGTCTACGCATGTATGAGAATCAGACAAATAGCTTATATAGGGGAGGTGTTGCATTCGGTGGGTTGACTCCCCTGGTTGTGCGCACTGCGCCAACCTCAAAGACCCCGCATAGCAGAAGAAGTCGGAAGTCGGATTTTGGTGAGCACCAAGGCGTGCACCTTTGGTGCGGTCAACGCAGACGAATTCAGAAGTTGGGGTGGATGTCCTAATCGTTGTTGCAGGCTACACATGTATGAGAATCAGACAAATAGCTTATATAGGGGAGGTGTTGGGTTTGATGGGTCAACTCCCTTGGTTGTGCGCATTACGCCAACCTCAAAGACCTTGTTTTCGTTAAGAAGTCAAAAGTTGGGGTCAATGTCCTAATGGCTCCTGCAGGCTACACATGTATGAGAATCGGACAAATAGCTTATATAGGGGAGGTGTTGGGTTTGATGGGTCGACTCCCCTGGTTGTGCGCATTACGTCAACCTCAAAGACCTTGTTTTCGTTAAGAAGTCAAAAGTTGGGGTCGATGTCCTAATTGCTCCTGTAGACTACACATGTATGAGAATCAGACAAATAGCTTATATAGGGGAGGTGTTGGGTTTGATGGGTTGACTCCCCTAGTTGTTCGCATTACACCAACCTCAAAGACCTTGTTTTCGTTTAGAAGCCGAAAGTTGGGGTCGATGTCCTAATTGCTCCTGCAGGCTACGCATGTATGAGAATCAGACAAATAGCTTATATAGGGGAGGTGTTGGGTTTGATGGGTCGACTCCCCTGGTTGTGCGCATTGCGCCAACCTCAAAGACCCTGCATTGCGGATGAAGTCGAAAGTCAGAGTTTGGTGTGCTACAAGGTGTGGTCGAAGGTGCTCACCTAGGTGTGCACCTTTGGAGCACAGGAAAAGTGCCCTCCAAAAGTGCGCACCTTTGGAGTGCACAAAAGTGCCCTCCAAAAGTGCGCACCTTTGGAGCGCAGAAAAGTGCCCTCCAAAAAGTGCCCTCCAAAAGTGCGCACCTTTGGAGCGCAGAAAAGTGCCCTCCAAAAAGTGCCCTCCAAAAGTGCGCACCTTTGGAGCGCAGAAAAGTGCCCTCCAAAAAGTGCCCTCCAAAAGTGCGCACCTTTGGAGCGCAGAAAAGTGCCCTCCAAAAAGTGCCCTCCAAAAGTGCGCACCTTTGGAGCGCAGAAAAGTGCCCTCCAAAAAGTGCCCTCCAAAAGTGCGCACCTTTGGAGCGCAGAAAAGTGCCCTCCAAAAAGTGCCCTCCAAAAGTGCGCACCTTTGGAGCGCAGAAAAGTGCCCTCCAAAAAGTGCCCTCCAAAAGTGCGCACCTTTGGAGCGCAGAAAAGTGCCCTCCAAAAAGTGCCCTCCAAAAGTGCGCACCTTTGGAGCGCAGAAAAGTGCCCTCCAAAAAGTGCCCTCCAAAAGTGCGCACCTTTGGAGCGCAGAAAAGTGCCCTCCAAAAAGTGCCCTCCAAAAGTGCGCACCTTTGGAGCGCAGAAAAGTGCCCTCCAAAAGTGCGCACTTTTGGTGCGCACCAAGGCGCTGGTTCGGTCGTTGCAGGCGAGTTCGGAAGTTGGGGTCGATGTCCTGAGCGGAGGTGCAAACTACACAGGTGTCGGAATCGGACAAATAGCTTATATAGGGGAGGTGTATGCTTCGATGGGTCGACTCCCCAGGTTGAGCGCACCGCGCCAACCTCAAAGACCCTACGGTATGGATGAAGTCGGAAGTTGGGTCCGATGACCGATTCGATTAGTAGGTATGCTCATGAGGTCGGAATTTGGGTCCGATGACCTGCCATGTGCAGGAAGGCGAATGTTGACACTGTGCGTTGCAAGGTGCACACCAAGGCGCTGGTGCGGTCTTTTTAGTCGAGTTCGGAAGTTGGGGTCGATGTCCTGATCGGAGGTGCAAGCTACACAGGTGTGGGAATCGGACAAATAGCTTATATAGGGGAGGTGTATGCTTCGTTGGGTCGACTCCCCGGGTTGAGCGCACCGCGCCAACCTCAAAGACCCTACGGTATGGATGAAGTCGGAAGTTGGGTCCGATGACCGATTCGATATGTAGGCATACTCGCGAGGTCGGAATTTGGGTCCGATGACCTGCCACGTGCAGGAAGGCGAATGTTGGCACTGTGCGTTGCAAGGTGCGCACCAAGGCGCTGGTTCGGTCGTTGGAGGCGAGTTCGGAAGTTGGGGTCGATGTCTTGATCGGAGGTGCAAACTACACAGGTGTGGGAATCGGACAAATAGCTTATATAGGGGAGGTGTATGCTTCGTTGGGTCGACTCCCCGGGTTGAGCGCACCGCGCCAACCTCAAAGACCCTACGGTATGGATGAAGTCGGAAGTTGGGTCCGATGACCGATTCGATATGTAGGCATACTCGCGAGGTCGGAATTTGGGTCCGATGACCTGCCATGTGCAGGAAGGCGAATGTTGGGACTGTGCGTCGCAAGGTGCGCACCAAGGCGCTGGTGCCGTCGTTGCAGTCGAGTTCGGAAGTTGGGGTCGATGTCCTGGTCAGAGGTGCAAACTACACAGGTGTGGGAATCGGACAAATAGCTTATATAGGGGAGGTGTATGCTTCGATGGGTCGACTCCCTGGGTTGAGCGCACCGCGCCAACCTCAAAGACCCTACAGTATGGATGAAGTCGGAAGTTGGGTCCGATGACCGATTCGATACGTAGGCATATTGGCGAGGTCTGAATTTGTGTCCGATGACCTGCCATGCGCAGGAAGGCGGAATTTGGGTCCGATGACCGAGTTGATGGCGTGCCATGCGCAGAAAGGCGGAATTTGGGTCCGATGACCGAGTTGATGTTGATGGCCCGCCATGCACAGGAAGGCGGAATTTGGGTCCGATGACCGATTTGAAGGCGTGCCATACGCAAAAAGGCGGAGTTTGGGTCCGATGACCGAGTTGATATTGATGGCCCGCCATGCGCAGGAAGGCGGAATTTGGGTCCGATGACCTGACATACGCATGGAGTCCGACTCGGGGGCCGATGTTCGATTCGATGACTTGCATTGTGGGTAAAGTCGGAAGTTGTGGTCTTTGACCCGATTCGATGACCAGACTTCGGCTGCTTGAGAATCGGACAAATAACTTATATAGGGGAGGTAGTGTTCTCGAGCATCCTCCCCCCGTGCCCGTTTATGTCGATTGATGCTGGTGCTCGACTGGTTGGAGCGCTCGGATGCAAAAATCTTGCACCAGGATTTATCGATTGTGATGGACACGGCAAGTCTCCTGATTGCTATGCAGGAGCTCATCGTGAATCTCTATGCGGCCTTGGTATGGACTCGACCTGCGGAATGGTTCGGCAATGGTAGTCGCTCCAACACGTCCTTGCAATGGCCACAGAGGTGATTCGACTAGAGCTCCAGTCTAGCTTTTGGGTTGCTTGGCGGACTGGTATAGCCGCGATCGAGTTCCGGCCATGAACGTTTTAGATAGCTCTTGGGCTTTCTGGGACGGAAGTCGGAAGTTTGGGCTGTTGTCCGATTTGATGACCATTCTTCGGATGTGTGAGAATCGGACAAATAACTTATATAGGGGACTGTGTTGTCTCACGCAGCCCCCTCCGTGCCCCTCTATCTCGACCGATGTTGGTGCTTGAAAGGGTTGGGATCGCTCGGATTTATAAACGTGCACCACCATTTGTCGAGTGTGAGGGACGCGGCAGGTCTCCTAAATGCTATGCGGGCGCTCTCTGAGAATCTCTATCCGGCCTCGACACAGACTAGTCTTGCTGAATGGTTTGGCACTGGTAGTCGATCCAACACGTCGTTGTTGTGGCCGCCTAGGCGATTCGATTCGAGCCCCCGTCTAGCTTTTGGGTTGCTTGGCGGATTTTGCCCTATCCGCAAGTGAGCTCGGTCCCTAAACGTTCGAGAAACCCGATTGCTATGCGCCGACTCTCTTTCTTGCGAGCCTCCATCTAGCTTTTGGGTCTCTACGGAACGGAAGTCGGAATCTGGGACCGTTGTTTGATTCGACGAGGCAGACTACGGTTGTGCGAGAATCGGACAAATAACTTATATAGGGGAGGTGTTGACTGGAGCATTCTCCCCCGTGCCCCTCTAACTCGACCAATGCTGGCGCTCGAACGGTGGTAGCGCTCGGATTTTCATTGAGCGCCAGCATTGGTCGATTTAGAGGGGCATGCGAGATTCCCGAATGCTATGCGAGGGCTCTAACGGAAATGTCTATTGGTTTCGGTATGGATGCAATTGCGAGTGGTTCGGCAAAGGTAGTCGTTCCGATGCGTCCATGTCGTGGCCAAATCGATAATTCGATTTGAGCCCTCGTATAGCATTTGGGTCTCTCGATGTGATTCCGCATTCCAGTCCCTTTGGGCACTGCTTGAGCCGCATCCCAGGGGGTTCCCTTCCCAATAATCTGCCTCGCAACCCGATTGCTATGCGGTGAGGCTCCTCGGCCGCCTCGGAACTATCTGTGTATCAGACGCATCGCGGGATAAGGGGTTGGCAACGGTAGTCGCCCCAAGCGCGTCCGATGCTTGGACCATTCCGAGGCGGCCCTGAAGCCTCTTCCGTCTAGCCGTTGGGTCCTTCTCGCCGCATCCCTCGCCTCGCACCCCGATTGCTATGCGGTGAGGCTCCTCGGCCGCCTCGGAACTATCTGTGTATCGGACGCGTCGCGGGATAAGGGGTTGTCACTGGTAGTCGCCCCAAGCGCGTCCGATGCTTGGACCATTCCGAGGCGGCCCTGAAGCCTCTTCCGTCTAGCCGTTGGGTCCTTCTCGCCGCATCCCTCGCCTCGCACCCCGATTGCTATGCGGTGAGGCTCCTCGGCCGCCTCGGAACTATCTGTGTATCGGACGCGTCGCGGGATAAGGGGTTGTCATTGGTAGTCGCCCCAAGCGCGTCCGATGCTTGGACCATTCCGAGGCGGCCCTGAAGCCTCTTCCGTCTAGCCGTTGGGTCCTTCTCGCCGCATCCCTCGCCTCGCACCCCGATTGCTATGCGGTGAGGCTCCTCGGCCGCCTCGGAACTATCTGTGTATCGGACGCGTCGCGGGATAAGGGGTTGTCACTGGTAGTCGCCCCAAGCGCGTCCGATGCTTGGACCATTCCGAGGCGGCCCTGAAGCCTCTTCCGTCTAGCCGTTGGGTCCTTCTCGCCGCATCCCTCGCCTCGCACCCCGATTGCTATGCGGTGAGGCTCCTCGGCCGCCTCGGAACTATCTGTGTATCGGACGCGTCGCGGGATAAGGGGTTGTCACTGGTAGTCGCCCCAAGCGCGTTCGATGCTTGGACCATTCCGAGGCGGCCCTGAAGCCTCTTCCGTCTAGCCGTTGGGTCCTTCTCGCCGCATCCCTCGCCTCGCACCCCGATTGCTATGCGGTGAGGCTCCTCGGCCGCCTTGGAACTATCTGTGTATCGGACGCGTCGCGGGATAAGGGGTTGTCACTGGTAGTCGCCCCAAGCGCGTCCGATGCTTGGACCATTCCGAGGCGGACCCGAAGCCTCTTCCGTCTAGCCGTTGGGTCCTTCTCGCCGCATCCTTCGCCTCGCACCCCGATTGCTATGCGGTGAGGCTCCTCGGCCGCCTCGGAACTATCTGTGTATCGGACGCGTCGCGGGATAAGGGGTTGTCACTGGTAGTCGCCCCAAGCGCGTCCGATGCTTGGACCATTCCGAGGCGGACCCGAAGCCTCTTCCGTCTAGCCGTTGGGTCCTTCTCGCCGCATCCCTCGCCTCGCACCCCGATTGCTATGCGGTGAGGCTCCTCGGCCGCCTTGGAACTATCTGTGTATCGGACGCGTCGCGGGATAAGGGGTTGTCACTGGTAGTCGCCCCAAGCGCGTCCGATGCTTGGACCATTCCGAGGCGGACCCGAAGCCTCTTCCGTCTAGCCGTTGGGTCCTTCTCGCCGCATCCCTCGCCTCGCACCCCGATTGCTATGCGGTGAGGCTCCTCGGCCGCCTTGGAACTATCTGTGTATCGGACGCGTCGCGGGATAAGGGGTTGTCACTGGTAGTCGCCCCAAGCGCGTCCGATGCTTGGACCATTCCGAGGCGGACCCGAAGCCTCTTCCGTCTAGCCGTTGGGTCCTTCTCGCCGCATCCCTCGCCTCGCACCCCGATTGCTATGCGGTGAGGCTCCTCGGCCGCCTTGGAACTATCTGTGTATCGGACGCGTCGCGGGATAAGGGGTTGTCACTGGTAGTCGCCCCAAGCGCGTCCGATGCTTGGACCATTCCGAGGCGGCCCCGAAGCCTCTTCCGTCTAGCCGTTGGGTCCTTCTCGCCGCATCCCTCGCCTCGCACCCCGATTGCTATGCGGTGAGGCTCCTCGGCCGCCTTGGAACTATCTGTGTATCGGACGCGTCGCGGGATAAGGGGTTGTCACTGGTAGTCGCCCCAAGCGCGTCCGATGCTTGGACCATTCCGAGGCGGCCCCGAAGCCTCTTCCGTGTAGCCGTTGGGTCCTTCTCGCCGCATCCCTCGCCTCGCACCCCGATTGCTATGCGGTGAGGCTCCTCGGCCGCCTTGGAACTATCTGTGTATCGGACGCGTCGCGGGATAAGGGGTTGTCACTGGTAGTCGCCCCAAGCGCGTCCGATGCTTGGACCATTCCGAGGCGGACCTGAAGCCTCTTCCCTCTAGCCGTTGGGGCTTTCTCGCCGCATCCCTCGCCTCGCACCCTGATTGCTATGCTGTGAGGCTCCTCGGCCGCCTTGGAACTATCTGTGTATCGGACGCATCGCGGGATAAGGGGTTGGCAGTGGTAGTCGCCCCAAGCGCATCCGATGCTTGGACCATTCCGAGGCGGCCCTGCAGCCTCTTCCGTCTAGCCGTTGGGGCCATCTCGCCGCATCCCCCACCTCGCACCACGATTGCTATGCGGTGAGGCTCCTTGGCCGCCTCGGAACTATCTGTGTATCGGACGCATCGCGGGATAAGGGGTTGTCACTGGTAGTCGCCCCAAGCGCGTCCGATGCTTGGACTATTCCGAGGCGGCCCTGCAGCCTCTTCCGTCTAGCCGTTGGGGCCATCTCGCTGCATCCCCCACCTCCTCGGCCGCCTCGGAACTATCTGTGTATCGGACGCATCGCGGGATAAGGGGTTGGCAGTGGTAGTCGCCCCAAGCGCGTCCGATGCTTGGACTATTCCGAGGCAGCCCTGCAGCCTCTTCCGTCTAGCCTTTGGGGCCATCTCGCCGCATCCCTCGCCTCGCACCCCGATTGCTATGCGGTGAGGCTCCTCGGCCGCCTGGGAACTATCTTCGTATCGGACGCATCGCGGGATAAGGGGTTGTCACTGGTAGTCGCCCCAAGCGCGTCCGATGCTTGGACTATTCCGAGGCGGCCCTGTGGCCTCTTCCGTCTAGCCGTTGGGGCCATCTCGCCGCATCCCCCACCTCGCACCCCGATTGCTATGCGGTGAGGCTCTTCGGCCGCCTTGGAACTATCTTCGTATCGGACGCATCGCGGGATAAGGGGTTGTCACTGGTAGTGGCCCCAAGCGCGTCCGATGCTTGGACTATTCCGAGGCGGCCCTGCAGCCTCTTCCGTCTAGCCGTTGGGGCCATCTCGCCGCATCCCCCACCTCGCACCCCGATTGCTATGCGGTGAGGCTCCTCGGCCGCCTTGGAACTATCTTCGTATCGGACGCATCGCGGGATAAGGGGTTGTCACTGGTAGTCGCCCCAAGCGCGTCCGATGCTTGGACTATTCCGACGCGGCCCTGTGGCCTCTTCCGTCTAGCCGTTGGGGCCATCTCGCCGCATCCCCCACCTCGCACCCCGATTGCTATGCGGTGAGGCTCCTCGGCCGCCTTGGAACCATCTTCGTATCGGACGCATCGCGGGATAGGGGGCTGTCACTGGTAGTCGCCCCAAGCGTGTCCGATGCTTGGACCATTCCTAGGCGGCCCTGAAGCCTCTTCCGTCTAGCCGTTGGGGCCTTCCCGCCCCATCCCTCGCCTCGCACCCCCGATTGCTATGCGGTGAGGCTCCTCGGCCGCCTTGGAACCATCTGTGTATCGGACGCATCGCGGGATAAGGGGTTGGCACTGGCAGTCGCCCCAAGCGCGTCCGATGCTTGGACCATTCCGAGGTGGCCCTGAAGCCTCTTCCGTCTAGCCGTTGGGGCCTTCCCGCCCCATCCCTCGCCTCGCACCCCGATTGATATGCGGTGAGGCTCCTCGGCCGCCTTGGAACTATCTGTGTATCGGACGCATCGCGGGATAAGGGGTTGGCACTGGTAGTCGTCCCAATCGCATCCGATGCTTGGACCATTCCGAGGCGGCCCTGCAGCCTCTTCCGTTTAGCCGTCGGGGCCTTCCCGCCGCATCCCTCGCCTCGCATCCCGATTCCTATGCGGTGAGTCTTCTCGGCCGCCGCGGAACTATACCTGTTATTGCTACTGCATCCTTCGGCTGGTAACCTCCTCTGCCGCCTTGGAACGTTCTCTTTGTCGGACGCGTCGCGGGATAAGGGGTTGGCACTGGTAGTCGCCCCAAGCGCGCCCGATGCATAGACCGCTCCGAGTCGACCTTGCTTTCAGCCTCTCACATGCATAGACCTCTCTGAGTCGACCCTGCAGCCTCTCACGTTTAGCCTTTGGAATCTCGCCTCACAACATGATTGCTATCCTTGATGCATCCCTTGCCTCGAGCCCTGATTGCTTTCTTGGCTGCATCCCTCCTCTCCTCACAGCCCGGTTGTCATCACTGCTTCATCCGTCGCTTCATGCATTCTGGCTGCTGGGCCCTTCCCACCGCACACCTCGATTGCTATCTCTTCTGCATCACACACCCCGATTGCTATCTCTGCTACATCCCTCGGCTCTCACTTCTGCATCCTTCGCCTCACACCTCGATTGCTATCAATGCTGCATCCGTAACCTCACACCCCGATTGCTATGCGGGGAGGCTCCTTGGCCGCCTTGGAAATTTCTGTGTGTCGGACGCACCGCGGGATAAGGGGTTGGCACTGGTAGTCGCCCCAAGTGCGCCCGATTCTTAGACCGCTTCGAGGTGACCTCGTAGCCTCTTTCGTCCAGGCTTCCTGCCTTCAACGCCCTTTTTACACCTCGATTGCTATGCGCGGGCTCGTTGGCGTCTATCACCTCTCTGCGAAGAGTGGCACGATGATTGTTGGGGTAAATCGTAGCAGTCCGATCTCTGGCCTTGGGCCATTGTGAGGGCTGATCGATTTCCTGTGCGCATCTCGTGTTCGCCCAGTAACAGACTCGACGACTTGTAATCGGTCTTGTTCCCGATTGTTCCTGGAGGTAGTCTTC
>NW_026728880.1:520000-535000 GCF_030272615.1 Cryptomeria japonica
TCGCGTGCACCTTCGCCGGGGTGGGCACCTTGGTGTGCAGACCTTGGCTGGGTTGCGCGCCCTGGTGGGCACCATGGTGCGCACCAAGGAGCGCTCCGAAGTGTGCTCCAAGGTGCGGCCTGCACGAAGTCGGAGCCCGGTTTGCCCCGGGTGTGCACCTCGGGTGGGCACCTTGGTGCGCATGCCTTGCCTGGGCTACGCACCAGGGCGGGCTCAAGATGGCACCCGCGTTCCTTTTTTTTCACTATCTTTCAAAACGGAAATTTTAAAATCTCATTTTTTTTTGCCTTTTTCTGGAAATTAGTGAAGGCAGCGCATCAAAGGTGCGCACCTCGCTGCCCACCACGGTGCGCAACGCCGGTGGGCACCCGGGAGTGCTTCGAAGTGTGCTCCAAGGTGCTGCGTGCACGTTGTCGGAGCCCGGTTTGCCCCGGGTGCGCACCTCGCGTGCACCTTCGTCGGGGTGGGCACCTTGGCTGGGTTTGCCCCGGCTGCGCTCCGAAGCGGGGTTATTGGAGCGCCGCCTCTTTTTTTGTCGGAGCGTTTGGTGGGGTTTCTCGCATTGGCTCTTCCGAGGCCCGGTTGCCACCCTGGCGCGCACGAAGTCGGAAGTAGGGTTAATTGCCCGGGTGCGCACCTTTGCCAGGGTGGGCACCTTACCTGGGCTGCGCACCAGGGCGGGCTCAAGATGGCACGCGCGTTCCATTTTTTTCACTATCTTTCAAAACGGAAATTTTAAAATCTCCTTTTTTTTTTGCCTTTTCTGGAAATTAGTGAAGGCAGCGCATCAAAGGTGCGCACCTCGCTGCCCACCTTGGTGTGCTCTGAGGTGCGCACCCGGGAGCGCTACGAAGTGTGCTCCAAGGTGCGGCGTGCACGTTGTCGGAGCCCGGTTTGCCCCGGGTGCGCACCTCGCCTGCACCTTGGCCGGGGTGGGCACCTTGGCTGGGTTTGCCCAGGGTGCGCTCCGAAGCGGGGTTACTGGAGCGCCCCCTCTTTTTTTGTCAGAGCGTTTGGTGGGGTTTCTCGCATTGGCTCTTCCCAGGCCCGGTTGTTGGGTGCGCTCCCACCCTGGCGCGCGCGAAGTTGGAAGTTGGGTTAATTGCCCGGGCGCGCACCTTCGCCAGGGTGGGCACCTTGGTGCGCACACCTTGGCTGGGCTGCGCACCAGGGCGGGCTCAAGATGGCACCAGCATTCCCTTTTTCTCACTATCTTTCAAAACGGAAATTTTAAAATCTCGTTTTTTTTTTGCCTTTTATGGAAATTAGTGAAGGCATCGCATCAAAGGTGCGCACCTCGCTGCCCACCTTGGTGTGCTCCGAGGTGCCCACCACGGTGCGCAACGCCGGTGCGAACCCGGGAGCGCCCCGATGTGTGCTCCAAGGTGCGGCGTGCACGAAGTCGGACCCCGGTTTGCCCCGGGTGCGCACCTCGCGTGCACCTTGGTGCGCACACCTTGGCTGGGTTGCGCGGCCTGGTGGGCACCATGGTGCGCACCAAGGAGCGCTCCGAAGTGTGCTCCAAGGTGCGGCGTGCACGAAGTCGGAGCCCGGTTTGCCCCGGGTACGCACCTCGCGTGCACCTTCGCCGGGGTGGGCACCTCGGCTGGGTTGCGCGCCCTGGTGCGCACCAAGGAGCGCTCCGAAGTGTGCTCCAAGGTGCGGCGTGCACGAAGTCGGAGCCCGGTTTGCCCCGGGTGCGCACCTTCGCCGCGGTGCGCACCATGGCGTGCACGAAGTCGGAGCCCGGTTTGCCCCGGGTGCGCACCTCGCGTGCACCTTCGGCGGGGTTGCGCGCCCTGGTGGGCACCATGGTGCGCACCAAGGAGCGCTCCGAAGTGTGCTCCAAGGTGCGGCGTGCACGAAGTCGGAGCCCGGTTTGCCCCGGGTGCGCACCTCGCGTGCACCTTCGGCGGGGTTGCGCGCCCTGGTGGGCACCATGGTGCGCACCAAGGAGCGCTCCGAAGTGTGCTCCAAGGTGCGGCGTGCACGAAGTCGGAGCCCGGTTTGCCCCGGGTGCGCACCTCGCGTGCACCTTCGCCGCGGTGGGCACCATGGCGTGCACGAAGTCGGAGCCCGGTTTGCCCCGGGTGCGCACCTCGCGTGCACCTTCGCCGGGGTGGGCACCTCGGCTGGGTTGCGCGCCCTGGTGCGCACCAAGGAGCGCTCCGAAGTGTGCTCCAAGGTGCGGCGTGCACGAAGTCGGAGCCCGGTTTGCCCCGGGTGCGCACCTCGCGTGCACCTTCGCCAGGGTGGGCACCTCGGTGCGCACACCTTCTCAATGTTTTCTTGCCTTTTCTGGAAATTGGTGAAGGCAGCGCATCAAAGGTGCGCACCTCGGTGTGCTCCGAGGTGCGAACCCGAGAGCGCTCCGAGGTGCCCACGAAGTCGAAAGTCGGGTTAATTGCATTGTTTTCCCCGGGTGCGCTCCGAGGTGCGCAACATCGGCGCGCACCAAGGAGGGCTCCGAAGTGTGCTCCAAGGTGCGCACGATGGCGTGCACCTCTGGTGCGCACGATTCGGAGCTCGGTTTGACCGGGGTGCGCACACCTTGGCTGGGTTGCGCACCTTTTGTGCGCTCCAAGGTGCGCACGAAGTCGGAGCTCGGTTTGCCCCGGGTGCGCACCTTCGCCAGGGTGCGCACCTTGATGCGCACGCCTTGGCTGGGCTGCGCACCTTGGTGGGCGCCATGGTGCGCACCTTTCGTGCGCTCCAAGGTGCGCACGAAGTCGGAGCTCGGTTTGCCCCGGGTGCGCACCTTGGTGGGCGCCATGGTGCACTCCGAGGTGCCCAAGATTGGTGCGCACCAAGGAGCGCTCCGAAGTGCGCTCCAAGGTGCGCGCGAAGTCGAAAGTTGGGTTAATTGTCCGGTTTGCCTCGGGTGCGCACCTTGCGTGCACCTTCGCCAGGGTGGGCGCCTTGGTGCGCACACCTTGGCTGGGCTGCGCACACCTTGGCACCCGCGTTTCCTTCATTTTAAATTTTTTTTTTTTACAATCTCTCAAGTGGGAAATTCTATAATCTCAACTTTTTTTGCCTTTTCAGGAAACTTTTGAATGGAGCGCATCATTGGTGCGCTCCGAAGTGTGCTCCAAAGCTCTCTCCAGCTGCGTGCACCTGCCCCGGCCGCGCACCCGGCCCCGCCCAGCTTCGCTCACCTGTCCCGGGCGTCTGGTGCGGAACCTTAGAGTAAGAAACATCACCGTGCACCTTGGCCAACGTGCGCGACTCGACCGAGCGCGCACTGGCCGAGGTGCACACCGATTTCACCTGGGTGCGCGCGCAGCACCTCGGGCGCACCGGGGTGCGCGCACAACGCCCGGGTTGCACCGTGGCCTGTGTGCTCGGGGCGCCTCGGGTGCGCGCTCGGTGTCGCCCCCGCGCGCGCGGTAGTGCGGGCAGCGCACCCCGGCCCGGCCCGGCCCCGACGAGAACGCAAACGGGCAAAAGGTTTATTCAAATAGCATTGCGACGCCCGGCGAAAAACTAAAAAAGGGTGCAACACCGGGACTTCCCGGGAGGTCACCCATCCCAGTACTACTCCGGCCCAAGCGCGCTTAACTGCGGAGTTCTGATGGGATCCGGTGCACTAACGCTGGTATGATCGCACCCGTTATGAGCTTGTCGCAGTGTGTACTTAGCAAACCGCGACCCACGTGCGAATCCACCCCGGCCACCCACCCCCGTCGAGGTGCACACCCTCCCTCGCGAAGTGCGCCCCGTTCGCCAAGTGTGAGCCCTGCCCGGGTGCGCGCACCTTGCTAGGGCGTCGGGTGTGCACCCGGCCCGGCCTACGTGCGTGCACCTGGAGGGGGCGTCGTGTGCGTGCAGTGTCCCGTCTGCAACGCGGTGCCCACACACCACCTCGGGCGCAACGACCTGCGCTCACATGTGGGCCGAGTGCACCTTGGTGCATGTTCGGGGCGCCTCGGGTGCACGCTCGATCTTGCCCCGGTGCACCAAGGCGCTCGGTTTGCCCCGGGTGCGCACTTGGTGCAAGGTGGGCACCCAAAATAGGGATCAAGCACCAAAACACAAGTTTCGGGATGCAAAATGGGACCCAAGGACCACAAATGCGTTCCAAGACCCATGATGGGTCCACGAGAACAAAAATGTGTTCCGAGACTTAATAAACAAATATTGGGTTTTAGGAGAAGAAACATGCTCTGATGCCCAAAACGAGAATCGACCCCGAAAAGGCCACAGGCCAAAAGTGGGATGCGAGACAAAAAAAAATGGGACCCGAGGACCAAAATTGGGTTCCCAGGTCGAAGACAGGGCAACCGGACAAGAAACGACCTCTAAGGCTCGAAATGAGTCCCGACGACTAAAACTTGACAAGAAGCACCCATCAGGCACCCAACTCGACACCCATGGGATGCCGACCCACCCGGGCTTCCACCTAGCACACCTTGGCACCCACCCACCCTCGCACCCAACCTCGCACCCAACTTAGCACCTTTGAACCCACATTGGCACTCACCCTGACCCTGGCACCTTGGAACCCACATTGGCACTCACCTTGACCCTGGCACCCACCTTTGCACTCACCTTGGGACCCACCCTGGCTCCCACCTCGGCACCCACCCAGACACCCACCTTGGTTCCTTGGCACCCACCTTGGATCCTTGGCACCCACCCCGACACCCACCTTGGCACGCAACTTGGCTACTTGCCACCCACCTTGGCTCCTTGACGCCCACCCCGACAACCACCCCGTGACCTACCCTGGCTAGGGTTGGTGCACACCCACCCTGGTGCCCACCTTGGCACCCACCCTATGACCCACCTTGGCACGCACCTTAGTACCCACCCCGTTACCCACCCTAGGACCCACCCCGTGACCCACCTTGGCCAGGGTGGGTGCACCCACCCTGGTGCCCACCTTGGCACCCACCCATCCTAGCACCCAGCCTGTGACCGGGCTTGGAACCCAACCTTGCACCCGCACCCGTCTTGGCCAGTGTGGGTGCGCACCCATCCTGGCACCCACGTTGTGACACACCCTTTAACCCACGCACCCTAGCACCCACGTTGGCACCCACCTTGGAACCCAACCTAGCAACTTGGCACCCACCCCGTGACCCACCTTGGCATCCACCATAGCAGTCGCCGACTTGGCACCCACCTCGGCACCCACCTTGACACTTGTGGACCCACCTTGCCACTCACCCTAGCATCGACCCATCCTAGCACCCACCCTGGCACCTTTGCACCCTAGCACTCACCCATCCTAGCACCTAACCTGTGACCCACCTTGACACTCACCCTCGCACCCACCTTGGAACCCAACCTAGCACCCACCCACCCTGACACCAACCCTAGCACCTACCCACCCTTGCACCCACCCTGTGACCCATCTTGGCACCCACCCATCCTACCACTCAACCTATCACCCACCTTCTCACCCACCTTGGCATCCACCTTAGCACCCACCCACACTGGCACCTTGGCACCCACCTCGGGCAAGGTGGGTGCACACCCACCCTGGCACCCAATTTAGAACCCACCGAGCATGTTACCCACCTTGGCACCCACATTGCAGCCCACCCTAGTACCCACCCTATGACCCACATTGGCATCCACACCCTAGCACCCAGGCACCTCGACACCCGCCTTGACACCCACCCTAGCACTGAACCTGTGACCCACCTTGGAACTCACCCTAGAACCCACCCACCCTGTGAACCACCTTGGCATCCACCTTAGCACCCACCCACCTTGGCACCCACTCTAGCACTCACCCATCCTAACACCCAACTTGTTACCCACCTTGGCACCCGCCCTCGCGTCCACCTTGAAACCCACCCTAGCACCCACCCACGCAGGAGCCCACCTTGGCACCCAACCTAACACCCACGCATCCTGGCACCCAACTTGTGACCCACCTTGGAACCCACCCTAGTACCCACCTTTGAACCCACTATATCACCAACCCACCTTGGCACCCACCCTATGACCCTCTTTGGAATCCACCCTAGCACGCACCCACCCTGGCACCCACCATGGAGCGCACCCTAGCACCCACCCACCTCGGCACGCACCTCAACACCCACCTTGGTGTGCGCACTGCGCCAACCTCTCAAAGACCCTATGTGGTGCGCTCCAAAGTGTACACCTTTGGTGCGCTCCAAGGTGCGCACCTTTGGTGCACACCGAGGTGCACACCAAAGTGTGCACCGAGGTGAGCACCAAAGTGCACTCCAGGGTGCACACCAAGGCGTGCACCTTTGGTGCGGTCAATGCAAACGAATTCGGAAGTTGGGGTCGATGTCCTAATCGCTGCTGCAGACTACACGTATGAGAATCGGACAAATAGCTTTATATAGGGGAGGTGTTGCGTTTGATGGGTCGACTCCCCTGGTTGTGTGCACTGCACCAACTTCAAAGACCCTGTCTTGTTTAAGAAGTCAAAAGTTGGGGTGGATGTCCTAATCATTGCTGCAGTCTACGCATGTATGAGAATCAGACAAATAGCTTATATAGGGGAGGTGTTGCATTCGGTGGGTTGACTCCCCTGGTTGTGCGCACTGCGCCAACCTCAAAGACCCCGCATAGCAGAAGAAGTCGGAAGTCGGATTTTGGTGAGCACCAAGGCGTGCACCTTTGGTGCGGTCAACGCAGACGAATTCAGAAGTTGGGGTGGATGTCCTAATCGTTGTTGCAGGCTACACATGTATGAGAATCAGACAAATAGCTTATATAGGGGAGGTGTTGGGTTTGATGGGTCAACTCCCTTGGTTGTGCGCATTACGCCAACCTCAAAGACCTTGTTTTCGTTAAGAAGTCAAAAGTTGGGGTCAATGTCCTAATGGCTCCTGCAGGCTACACATGTATGAGAATCGGACAAATAGCTTATATAGGGGAGGTGTTGGGTTTGATGGGTCGACTCCCCTGGTTGTGCGCATTACGTCAACCTCAAAGACCTTGTTTTCGTTAAGAAGTCAAAAGTTGGGGTCGATGTCCTAATTGCTCCTGTAGACTACACATGTATGAGAATCAGACAAATAGCTTATATAGGGGAGGTGTTGGGTTTGATGGGTTGACTCCCCTAGTTGTTCGCATTACACCAACCTCAAAGACCTTGTTTTCGTTTAGAAGCCGAAAGTTGGGGTCGATGTCCTAATTGCTCCTGCAGGCTACGCATGTATGAGAATCAGACAAATAGCTTATATAGGGGAGGTGTTGGGTTTGATGGGTCGACTCCCCTGGTTGTGCGCATTGCGCCAACCTCAAAGACCCTGCATTGCGGATGAAGTCGAAAGTCAGAGTTTGGTGTGCTACAAGGTGTGGTCGAAGGTGCTCACCTAGGTGTGCACCTTTGGAGCACAGGAAAAGTGCCCTCCAAAAGTGCGCACCTTTGGAGTGCACAAAAGTGCCCTCCAAAAGTGCGCACCTTTGGAGCGCAGAAAAGTGCCCTCCAAAAAGTGCCCTCCAAAAGTGCGCACCTTTGGAGCGCAGAAAAGTGCCCTCCAAAAAGTGCCCTCCAAAAGTGCGCACCTTTGGAGCGCAGAAAAGTGCCCTCCAAAAAGTGCCCTCCAAAAGTGCGCACCTTTGGAGCGCAGAAAAGTGCCCTCCAAAAAGTGCCCTCCAAAAGTGCGCACCTTTGGAGCGCAGAAAAGTGCCCTCCAAAAAGTGCCCTCCAAAAGTGCGCACCTTTGGAGCGCAGAAAAGTGCCCTCCAAAAAGTGCCCTCCAAAAGTGCGCACCTTTGGAGCGCAGAAAAGTGCCCTCCAAAAAGTGCCCTCCAAAAGTGCGCACCTTTGGAGCGCAGAAAAGTGCCCTCCAAAAAGTGCCCTCCAAAAGTGCGCACCTTTGGAGCGCAGAAAAGTGCCCTCCAAAAAGTGCCCTCCAAAAGTGCGCACCTTTGGAGCGCAGAAAAGTGCCCTCCAAAAAGTGCCCTCCAAAAGTGCGCACCTTTGGAGCGCAGAAAAGTGCCCTCCAAAAGTGCGCACTTTTGGTGCGCACCAAGGCGCTGGTTCGGTCGTTGCAGGCGAGTTCGGAAGTTGGGGTCGATGTCCTGAGCGGAGGTGCAAACTACACAGGTGTCGGAATCGGACAAATAGCTTATATAGGGGAGGTGTATGCTTCGATGGGTCGACTCCCCAGGTTGAGCGCACCGCGCCAACCTCAAAGACCCTACGGTATGGATGAAGTCGGAAGTTGGGTCCGATGACCGATTCGATTAGTAGGTATGCTCATGAGGTCGGAATTTGGGTCCGATGACCTGCCATGTGCAGGAAGGCGAATGTTGACACTGTGCGTTGCAAGGTGCACACCAAGGCGCTGGTGCGGTCTTTTTAGTCGAGTTCGGAAGTTGGGGTCGATGTCCTGATCGGAGGTGCAAGCTACACAGGTGTGGGAATCGGACAAATAGCTTATATAGGGGAGGTGTATGCTTCGTTGGGTCGACTCCCCGGGTTGAGCGCACCGCGCCAACCTCAAAGACCCTACGGTATGGATGAAGTCGGAAGTTGGGTCCGATGACCGATTCGATATGTAGGCATACTCGCGAGGTCGGAATTTGGGTCCGATGACCTGCCACGTGCAGGAAGGCGAATGTTGGCACTGTGCGTTGCAAGGTGCGCACCAAGGCGCTGGTTCGGTCGTTGGAGGCGAGTTCGGAAGTTGGGGTCGATGTCTTGATCGGAGGTGCAAACTACACAGGTGTGGGAATCGGACAAATAGCTTATATAGGGGAGGTGTATGCTTCGTTGGGTCGACTCCCCGGGTTGAGCGCACCGCGCCAACCTCAAAGACCCTACGGTATGGATGAAGTCGGAAGTTGGGTCCGATGACCGATTCGATATGTAGGCATACTCGCGAGGTCGGAATTTGGGTCCGATGACCTGCCATGTGCAGGAAGGCGAATGTTGGGACTGTGCGTCGCAAGGTGCGCACCAAGGCGCTGGTGCCGTCGTTGCAGTCGAGTTCGGAAGTTGGGGTCGATGTCCTGGTCAGAGGTGCAAACTACACAGGTGTGGGAATCGGACAAATAGCTTATATAGGGGAGGTGTATGCTTCGATGGGTCGACTCCCTGGGTTGAGCGCACCGCGCCAACCTCAAAGACCCTACAGTATGGATGAAGTCGGAAGTTGGGTCCGATGACCGATTCGATACGTAGGCATATTGGCGAGGTCTGAATTTGTGTCCGATGACCTGCCATGCGCAGGAAGGCGGAATTTGGGTCCGATGACCGAGTTGATGGCGTGCCATGCGCAGAAAGGCGGAATTTGGGTCCGATGACCGAGTTGATGTTGATGGCCCGCCATGCACAGGAAGGCGGAATTTGGGTCCGATGACCGATTTGAAGGCGTGCCATACGCAAAAAGGCGGAGTTTGGGTCCGATGACCGAGTTGATATTGATGGCCCGCCATGCGCAGGAAGGCGGAATTTGGGTCCGATGACCTGACATACGCATGGAGTCCGACTCGGGGGCCGATGTTCGATTCGATGACTTGCATTGTGGGTAAAGTCGGAAGTTGTGGTCTTTGACCCGATTCGATGACCAGACTTCGGCTGCTTGAGAATCGGACAAATAACTTATATAGGGGAGGTAGTGTTCTCGAGCATCCTCCCCCCGTGCCCGTTTATGTCGATTGATGCTGGTGCTCGACTGGTTGGAGCGCTCGGATGCAAAAATCTTGCACCAGGATTTATCGATTGTGATGGACACGGCAAGTCTCCTGATTGCTATGCAGGAGCTCATCGTGAATCTCTATGCGGCCTTGGTATGGACTCGACCTGCGGAATGGTTCGGCAATGGTAGTCGCTCCAACACGTCCTTGCAATGGCCACAGAGGTGATTCGACTAGAGCTCCAGTCTAGCTTTTGGGTTGCTTGGCGGACTGGTATAGCCGCGATCGAGTTCCGGCCATGAACGTTTTAGATAGCTCTTGGGCTTTCTGGGACGGAAGTCGGAAGTTTGGGCTGTTGTCCGATTTGATGACCATTCTTCGGATGTGTGAGAATCGGACAAATAACTTATATAGGGGACTGTGTTGTCTCACGCAGCCCCCTCCGTGCCCCTCTATCTCGACCGATGTTGGTGCTTGAAAGGGTTGGGATCGCTCGGATTTATAAACGTGCACCACCATTTGTCGAGTGTGAGGGACGCGGCAGGTCTCCTAAATGCTATGCGGGCGCTCTCTGAGAATCTCTATCCGGCCTCGACACAGACTAGTCTTGCTGAATGGTTTGGCACTGGTAGTCGATCCAACACGTCGTTGTTGTGGCCGCCTAGGCGATTCGATTCGAGCCCCCGTCTAGCTTTTGGGTTGCTTGGCGGATTTTGCCCTATCCGCAAGTGAGCTCGGTCCCTAAACGTTCGAGAAACCCGATTGCTATGCGCCGACTCTCTTTCTTGCGAGCCTCCATCTAGCTTTTGGGTCTCTACGGAACGGAAGTCGGAATCTGGGACCGTTGTTTGATTCGACGAGGCAGACTACGGTTGTGCGAGAATCGGACAAATAACTTATATAGGGGAGGTGTTGACTGGAGCATTCTCCCCCGTGCCCCTCTAACTCGACCAATGCTGGCGCTCGAACGGTGGTAGCGCTCGGATTTTCATTGAGCGCCAGCATTGGTCGATTTAGAGGGGCATGCGAGATTCCCGAATGCTATGCGAGGGCTCTAACGGAAATGTCTATTGGTTTCGGTATGGATGCAATTGCGAGTGGTTCGGCAAAGGTAGTCGTTCCGATGCGTCCATGTCGTGGCCAAATCGATAATTCGATTTGAGCCCTCGTATAGCATTTGGGTCTCTCGATGTGATTCCGCATTCCAGTCCCTTTGGGCACTGCTTGAGCCGCATCCCAGGGGGTTCCCTTCCCAATAATCTGCCTCGCAACCCGATTGCTATGCGGTGAGGCTCCTCGGCCGCCTCGGAACTATCTGTGTATCAGACGCATCGCGGGATAAGGGGTTGGCAACGGTAGTCGCCCCAAGCGCGTCCGATGCTTGGACCATTCCGAGGCGGCCCTGAAGCCTCTTCCGTCTAGCCGTTGGGTCCTTCTCGCCGCATCCCTCGCCTCGCACCCCGATTGCTATGCGGTGAGGCTCCTCGGCCGCCTCGGAACTATCTGTGTATCGGACGCGTCGCGGGATAAGGGGTTGTCACTGGTAGTCGCCCCAAGCGCGTCCGATGCTTGGACCATTCCGAGGCGGCCCTGAAGCCTCTTCCGTCTAGCCGTTGGGTCCTTCTCGCCGCATCCCTCGCCTCGCACCCCGATTGCTATGCGGTGAGGCTCCTCGGCCGCCTCGGAACTATCTGTGTATCGGACGCGTCGCGGGATAAGGGGTTGTCATTGGTAGTCGCCCCAAGCGCGTCCGATGCTTGGACCATTCCGAGGCGGCCCTGAAGCCTCTTCCGTCTAGCCGTTGGGTCCTTCTCGCCGCATCCCTCGCCTCGCACCCCGATTGCTATGCGGTGAGGCTCCTCGGCCGCCTCGGAACTATCTGTGTATCGGACGCGTCGCGGGATAAGGGGTTGTCACTGGTAGTCGCCCCAAGCGCGTCCGATGCTTGGACCATTCCGAGGCGGCCCTGAAGCCTCTTCCGTCTAGCCGTTGGGTCCTTCTCGCCGCATCCCTCGCCTCGCACCCCGATTGCTATGCGGTGAGGCTCCTCGGCCGCCTCGGAACTATCTGTGTATCGGACGCGTCGCGGGATAAGGGGTTGTCACTGGTAGTCGCCCCAAGCGCGTTCGATGCTTGGACCATTCCGAGGCGGCCCTGAAGCCTCTTCCGTCTAGCCGTTGGGTCCTTCTCGCCGCATCCCTCGCCTCGCACCCCGATTGCTATGCGGTGAGGCTCCTCGGCCGCCTTGGAACTATCTGTGTATCGGACGCGTCGCGGGATAAGGGGTTGTCACTGGTAGTCGCCCCAAGCGCGTCCGATGCTTGGACCATTCCGAGGCGGACCCGAAGCCTCTTCCGTCTAGCCGTTGGGTCCTTCTCGCCGCATCCTTCGCCTCGCACCCCGATTGCTATGCGGTGAGGCTCCTCGGCCGCCTCGGAACTATCTGTGTATCGGACGCGTCGCGGGATAAGGGGTTGTCACTGGTAGTCGCCCCAAGCGCGTCCGATGCTTGGACCATTCCGAGGCGGACCCGAAGCCTCTTCCGTCTAGCCGTTGGGTCCTTCTCGCCGCATCCCTCGCCTCGCACCCCGATTGCTATGCGGTGAGGCTCCTCGGCCGCCTTGGAACTATCTGTGTATCGGACGCGTCGCGGGATAAGGGGTTGTCACTGGTAGTCGCCCCAAGCGCGTCCGATGCTTGGACCATTCCGAGGCGGACCCGAAGCCTCTTCCGTCTAGCCGTTGGGTCCTTCTCGCCGCATCCCTCGCCTCGCACCCCGATTGCTATGCGGTGAGGCTCCTCGGCCGCCTTGGAACTATCTGTGTATCGGACGCGTCGCGGGATAAGGGGTTGTCACTGGTAGTCGCCCCAAGCGCGTCCGATGCTTGGACCATTCCGAGGCGGACCCGAAGCCTCTTCCGTCTAGCCGTTGGGTCCTTCTCGCCGCATCCCTCGCCTCGCACCCCGATTGCTATGCGGTGAGGCTCCTCGGCCGCCTTGGAACTATCTGTGTATCGGACGCGTCGCGGGATAAGGGGTTGTCACTGGTAGTCGCCCCAAGCGCGTCCGATGCTTGGACCATTCCGAGGCGGCCCCGAAGCCTCTTCCGTGTAGCCGTTGGGTCCTTCTCGCCGCATCCCTCGCCTCGCACCCCGATTGCTATGCGGTGAGGCTCCTCGGCCGCCTGGGAACTATCTTCGTATCGGACGCATCGCGGGATAAGGGGTTGTCACTGGTAGTCGCCCCAAGCGCGTCCGATGCTTGGACTATTCCGAGGCGGCCCTGTGGCCTCTTCCGTCTAGCCGTTGGGGCCATCTCGCCGCATCCCCCACCTCGCACCCCGATTGCTATGCGGTGAGGCTCTTCGGCCGCCTTGGAACTATCTTCGTATCGATCGCATCGCGGGATAAGGGGTTGTCACTGGTAGTGGCCCCAAGCGCGTCCGATGCTTGGACTATTCCGAGGCGGCCCTGCAGCCTCTTCCGTCTAGCCGTTGGGGCCATCTCGCCGCATCCCCCACCTCGCACCCCGATTGCTATGCGGTGAGGCTCCTCGGCCGCCTTGGAACTATCTTCGTATCGGACGCATCGCGGGATAAGGGGTTGTCACTGGTAGTCGCCCCAAGCGCGTCCGATGCTTGGACTATTCCGACGCGGCCCTGTGGCCTCTTCCGTCTAGCCGTTGGGGCCATCTCGCCGCATCCCCCACCTCGCACCCCGATTGCTATGCGGTGAGGCTCCTCGGCCGCCTTGGAACCATCTTCGTATCGGACGCATCGCGGGATAGGGGGCTGTCACTGGTAGTCGCCCCAAGCGTGTCCGATGCTTGGACCATTCCTAGGCGGCCCTGAAGCCTCTTCCGTCTAGCCGTTGGGGCCTTCCCGCCCCATCCCTCGCCTCGCACCCCCGATTGCTATGCGGTGAGGCTCCTCGGCCGCCTTGGAACCATCTGTGTATCGGACGCATCGCGGGATAAGGGGTTGGCACTGGCAGTCGCCCCAAGCGCGTCCGATGCTTGGACCATTCCGAGGTGGCCCTGAAGCCTCTTCCGTCTAGCCGTTGGGGCCTTCCCGCCCCATCCCTCGCCTCGCACCCCGATTGATATGCGGTGAGGCTCCTCGGCCGCCTTGGAACTATCTGTGTATCGGACGCATCGCGGGATAAGGGGTTGGCACTGGTAGTCGTCCCAATCGCATCCGATGCTTGGACCATTCCGAGGCGGCCCTGCAGCCTCTTCCGTTTAGCCGTCGGGGCCTTCCCGCCGCATCCCTCGCCTCGCATCCCGATTCCTATGCGGTGAGTCTTCTCGGCCGCCGCGGAACTATACCTGTTATTGCTACTGCATCCTTCGGCTGGTAACCTCCTCTGCCGCCTTGGAACGTTCTCTTTGTCGGACGCGTCGCGGGATAAGGGGTTGGCACTGGTAGTCGCCCCAAGCGCGCCCGATGCATAGACCGCTCCGAGTCGACCTTGCTTTCAGCCTCTCACATGCATAGACCTCTCTGAGTCGACCCTGCAGCCTCTCACGTTTAGCCTTTGGAATCTCGCCTCACAACATGATTGCTATCCTTGATGCATCCCTTGCCTCGAGCCCTGATTGCTTTCTTGGCTGCATCCCTCCTCTCCTCACAGCCCGGTTGTCATCACTGCTTCATCCGTCGCTTCATGCATTCTGGCTGCTGGGCCCTTCCCACCGCACACCTCGATTGCTATCTCTTCTGCATCACACACCCCGATTGCTATCTCTGCTACATCCCTCGGCTCTCACTTCTGCATCCTTCGCCTCACACCTCGATTGCTATCAATGCTGCATCCGTAACCTCACACCCCGATTGCTATGCGGGGAGGCTCCTTGGCCGCCTTGGAAATTTCTGTGTGTCGGACGCACCGCGGGATAAGGGGTTGGCACTGGTAGTCGCCCCAAGTGCGCCCGATTCTTAGACCGCTTCGAGGTGACCTCGTAGCCTCTTTCGTCCAGGCTTCCTGCCTTCAACGCCCTTTTTACACCTCGATTGCTATGCGCGGGCTCGTTGGCGTCTATCACCTCTCTGCGAAGAGTGGCACGATGATTGTTGGGGTAAATCGTAGCAGTCCGATCTCTGGCCTTGGGCCATTGTGAGGGCTGATCGATTTCCTGTGCGCATCTCGTGTTCGCCCAGTAACAGACTCGACGACTTGTAATCGGTCTTGTTCCCGATTGTTCCTGGAGGTAGTCTTCGGAACTCTTGGATTTGACCTGTCACTCGAACTGTCCTCTTCCGAGGATGCTTGTGTGTGTGTGCTTGTGCCATTTCCTTGGCGGTATTAACGAGATATTAAAGAGCGGAGTGAGCGCCTCGCCCAGCTATGTTTGGGGCTCTCACTCCCTTACCCGGTGTGCGACCGCTTTGCACGTAGGTTGCGGAGCATCGCGACTCTTTCG
>NW_026728880.1:545000-560000 GCF_030272615.1 Cryptomeria japonica
AGGGCGGGCTCAAGATGGCACCCGCGTTCCTTTTTTTTCACTATCTTTCAAAACGGAAATTTTAAAATCTCATTTTTTTTTGCCTTTTTCTGGAAATTAGTGAAGGCAGCGCATCAAAGGTGCGCACCTCGCTGCCCACCACGGTGCGCAACGCCGGTGGGCACCCGGGAGTGCTTCGAAGTGTGCTCCAAGGTGCTGCGTGCACGTTGTCGGAGCCCGGTTTGCCCCGGGTGCGCACCTCGCGTGCACCTTCGTCGGGGTGGGCACCTTGGCTGGGTTTGCCCCGGCTGCGCTCCGAAGCGGGGTTATTGGAGCGCCGCCTCTTTTTTTGTCGGAGCGTTTGGTGGGGTTTCTCGCATTGGCTCTTCCGAGGCCCGGTTGCCACCCTGGCGCGCACGAAGTCGGAAGTAGGGTTAATTGCCCGGGTGCGCACCTTTGCCAGGGTGGGCACCTTACCTGGGCTGCGCACCAGGGCGGGCTCAAGATGGCACGCGCGTTCCGTTTTTTTCACTATCTTTCAAAACGGAAATTTTAAAATCTCCTTTTTTTTTTGCCTTTTCTGGAAATTAGTGAAGGCAGCGCATCAAAGGTGCGCACCTCGCTGCCCACCTTGGTGTGCTCTGAGGTGCGCACCCGGGAGCGCTACGAAGTGTGCTCCAAGGTGCGGCGTGCACGTTGTCGGAGCCCGGTTTGCCCCGGGTGCGCACCTCGCCTGCACCTTGGCCGGGGTGGGCACCTTGGCTGGGTTTGCCCAGGGTGCGCTCCGAAGCGGGGTTACTGGAGCGCCCCCTCTTTTTTTGTCAGAGCGTTTGGTGGGGTTTCTCGCATTGGCTCTTCCCAGGCCCGGTTGTTGGGTGCGCTCCCACCCTGGCGCGCGCGAAGTTGGAAGTTGGGTTAATTGCCCGGGCGCGCACCTTCGCCAGGGTGGGCACCTTGGTGCGCACACCTTGGCTGGGCTGCGCACCAGGGCGGGCTCAAGATGGCACCAGCATTCCCTTTTTCTCACTATCTTTCAAAACGGAAATTTTAAAATCTCGTTTTTTTTTTGCCTTTTATGGAAATTAGTGAAGGCATCGCATCAAAGGTGCGCACCTCGCTGCCCACCTTGGTGTGCTCCGAGGTGCCCACCACGGTGCGCAACGCCGGTGCGAACCCGGGAGCGCCCCGATGTGTGCTCCAAGGTGCGGCGTGCACGAAGTCGGACCCCGGTTTGCCCCGGGTGCGCACCTCGCGTGCACCTTGGTGCGCACACCTTGGCTGGGTTGCGCGGCCTGGTGGGCACCATGGTGCGCACCAAGGAGCGCTCCGAAGTGTGCTCCAAGGTGCGGCGTGCACGAAGTCGGAGCCCGGTTTGCCCCGGGTACGCACCTCGCGTGCACCTTCGCCGGGGTGGGCACCTCGGCTGGGTTGCGCGCCCTGGTGCGCACCAAGGAGCGCTCCGAAGTGTGCTCCAAGGTGCGGCGTGCACGAAGTCGGAGCCCGGTTTGCCCCGGGTGCGCACCTTCGCCGCGGTGCGCACCATGGCGTGCACGAAGTCGGAGCCCGGTTTGCCCCGGGTGCGCACCTCGCGTGCACCTTCGGCGGGGTTGCGCGCCCTGGTGGGCACCATGGTGCGCACCAAGGAGCGCTCCGAAGTGTGCTCCAAGGTGCGGCGTGCACGAAGTCGGAGCCCGGTTTGCCCCGGGTGCGCACCTCGCGTGCACCTTCGGCGGGGTTGCGCGCCCTGGTGGGCACCATGGTGCGCACCAAGGAGCGCTCCGAAGTGTGCTCCAAGGTGCGGCGTGCACGAAGTCGGAGGCCGGTTTGCCCCGGGTGCGCACCTCGCGTGCACCTTCGCCGCAGTGGGCACCATGGCGTGCACGAAGTCGGAGCCCGGTTTGCCCCGGGTGCGCACCTCGCGTGCACCTTCGCCGGGGTGGGCACCTCGGCTGGGTTGCGCGCCCTGGTGCGCACCAAGGAGCGCTCCGAAGTGTGCTCCAAGGTGCGGCGTGCACGAAGTCGGAGCCCGGTTTGCCCCGGGTGCGCACCTCGCGTGCACCTTCGCCAGGGTGGGCACCTCGGTGCGCACACCTTCTCAATGTTTTCTTGCCTTTTCTGGAAATTGGTGAAGGCAGCGCATCAAAGGTGCGCACCTCGGTGTGCTCCGAGGTGCGAACCCGAGAGCGCTCCGAGGTGCCCACGAAGTCGAAAGTCGGGTTAATTGCATTGTTTTCCCCGGGTGCGCTCCGAGGTGCGCAACATCGGCGCGCACCAAGGAGGGCTCCGAAGTGTGCTCCAAGGTGCGCACGATGGCGTGCACCTCTGGTGCGCACGATTCGGAGCTCGGTTTGACCGGGGTGCGCACACCTTGGCTGGGTTGCGCACCTTTTGTGCGCTCCAAGGTGCGCACGAAGTCGGAGCTCGGTTTGCCCCGGGTGCGCACCTTCGCCAGGGTGCGCACCTTGATGCGCACGCCTTGGCTGGGCTGCGCACCTTGGTGGGCGCCATGGTGCGCACCTTTCGTGCGCTCCAAGGTGCGCACGAAGTCGGAGCTCGGTTTGCCCCGGGTGCGCACCTTGGTGGGCGCCATGGTGCACTCCGAGGTGCCCAAGATTGGTGCGCACCAAGGAGCGCTCCGAAGTGCGCTCCAAGGTGCGCGCGAAGTCGAAAGTTGGGTTAATTGTCCGGTTTGCCTCGGGTGCGCATTTTGCGTGCACCTTCGCCAGGGTGGGCGCCTTGGTGCGCACACCTTGGCTGGGCTGCGCACACCTTGGCACCCGCGTTTCCTTCATTTTAAATTTTTTTTTTTTACAATCTCTCAAGTGGGAAATTCTATAATCTCAACTTTTTTTGCCTTTTCAGGAAACTTTTGAATGGAGCGCATCATTGGTGCGCTCCGAAGTGTGCTCCAAAGCTCTCTCCAGCTGCGTGCACCTGCCCCGGCCGCGCACCCGGCCCCGCCCAGCTTCGCTCACCTGTCCCGGGCGTCTGGTGCGGAACCTTAGAGTAAGAAACATCACCGTGCACCTTGGCCAACGTGCGCGACTCGACCGAGCGCGCACTGGCCGAGGTGCACACCGATTTCACCTGGGTGCGCGCGCAGCACCTCGGGCGCACCGGGGTGCGCGCACAACGCCCGGGTTGCACCGTGGCCTGTGTGCTCGGGGCGCCTCGGGTGCGCGCTCGGTGTCGCCCCCGCGCGCGCGGTAGTGCGGGCAGCGCACCCCGGCCCGGCCCGGCCCCGACGAGAACGCAAACGGGCAAAAGGTTTATTCAAATAGCATTGCGACGCCCGGCGAAAAACTAAAAAAGGGTGCAACACCGGGACTTCCCGGGAGGTCACCCATCCCAGTACTACTCCGGCCCAAGCGCGCTTAACTGCGGAGTTCTGATGGGATCCGGTGCACTAACGCTGGTATGATCGCACCCGTTATGAGCTTGTCGCAGTGTGTACTTAGCAAACCGCGACCCACGTGCGAATCCACCCCGGCCACCCACCCCCGTCGAGGTGCACACCCTCCCTCGCGAAGTGCGCCCCGTTCGCCAAGTGTGAGCCCTGCCCGGGTGCGCGCACCTTGCTAGGGCGTCGGGTGTGCACCCGGCCCGGCCTACGTGCGTGCACCTGGAGGGGGCGTCGTGTGCGTGCAGTGTCCCGTCTGCAACGCGGTGCCCACACACCACCTCGGGCGCAACGACCTGCGCTCACATGTGGGCCGAGTGCACCTTGGTGCATGTTCGGGGCGCCTCGGGTGCACGCTCGATCTTGCCCCGGTGCACCAAGGCGCTCGGTTTGCCCCGGGTGCGCACTTGGTGCAAGGTGGGCACCCAAAATAGGGATCAAGCACCAAAACACAAGTTTCGGGATGCAAAATGGGACCCAAGGACCACAAATGCGTTCCAAGACCCATGATGGGTCCACGAGAACAAAAATGTGTTCCGAGACTTAATAAACAAATATTGGGTTTTAGGAGAAGAAACATGCTCTGATGCCCAAAACGAGAATCGACCCCGAAAAGGCCACAGGCCAAAAGTGGGATGCGAGACAAAAAAAAATGGGACCCGAGGACCAAAATTGGGTTCCCAGGTCGAAGACAGGGCAACCGGACAAGAAACGACCTCTAAGGCTCGAAATGAGTCCCGACGACTAAAACTTGACAAGAAGCACCCATCAGGCACCCAACTCGACACCCATGGGATGCCGACCCACCCGGGCTTCCACCTAGCACACCTTGGCACCCACCCACCCTCGCACCCAACCTCGCACCCAACTTAGCACCTTTGAACCCACATTGGCACTCACCCTGACCCTGGCACCTTGGAACCCACATTGGCACTCACCTTGACCCTGGCACCCACCTTTGCACTCACCTTGGGACCCACCCTGGCTCCCACCTCGGCACCCACCCAGACACCCACCTTGGTTCCTTGGCACCCACCTTGGATCCTTGGCACCCACCCCGACACCCACCTTGGCACGCAACTTGGCTACTTGCCACCCACCTTGGCTCCTTGACGCCCACCCCGACAACCACCCCGTGACCTACCCTGGCTAGGGTTGGTGCACACCCACCCTGGTGCCCACCTTGGCACCCACCCTATGACCCACCTTGGCACGCACCTTAGTACCCACCCCGTTACCCACCCTAGGACCCACCCCGTGACCCACCTTGGCCAGGGTGGGTGCACCCACCCTGGTGCCCACCTTGGCACCCACCCATCCTAGCACCCAGCCTGTGACCGGGCTTGGAACCCAACCTTGCACCCGCACCCGTCTTGGCCAGTGTGGGTGCGCACCCATCCTGGCACCCACGTTGTGACACACCCTTTAACCCACGCACCCTAGCACCCACGTTGGCACCCACCTTGGAACCCAACCTAGCAACTTGGCACCCACCCCGTGACCCACCTTGGCATCCACCATAGCAGTCGCCGACTTGGCACCCACCTCGGCACCCACCTTGACACTTGTGGACCCACCTTGCCACTCACCCTAGCATCGACCCATCCTAGCACCCACCCTGGCACCTTTGCACCCTAGCACTCACCCATCCTAGCACCTAACCTGTGACCCACCTTGACACTCACCCTCGCACCCACCTTGGAACCCAACCTAGCACCCACCCACCCTGACACCAACCCTAGCACCTACCCACCCTTGCACCCACCCTGTGACCCATCTTGGCACCCACCCATCCTACCACTCAACCTATCACCCACCTTCTCACCCACCTTGGCATCCACCTTAGCACCCACCCACACTGGCACCTTGGCACCCACCTCGGGCAAGGTGGGTGCACACCCACCCTGGCACCCAATTTAGAACCCACCGAGCATGTTACCCACCTTGGCACCCACATTGCAGCCCACCCTAGTACCCACCCTATGACCCACATTGGCATCCACACCCTAGCACCCAGGCACCTCGACACCCGCCTTGACACCCACCCTAGCACTGAACCTGTGACCCACCTTGGAACTCACCCTAGAACCCACCCACCCTGTGAACCACCTTGGCATCCACCTTAGCACCCACCCACCTTGGCACCCACTCTAGCACTCACCCATCCTAACACCCAACTTGTTACCCACCTTGGCACCCGCCCTCGCGTCCACCTTGAAACCCACCCTAGCACCCACCCACGCAGGAGCCCACCTTGGCACCCAACCTAACACCCACGCATCCTGGCACCCAACTTGTGACCCACCTTGGAACCCACCCTAGTACCCACCTTTGAACCCACTATATCACCAACCCACCTTGGCACCCACCCTATGACCCTCTTTGGAATCCACCCTAGCACGCACCCACCCTGGCACCCACCATGGAGCGCACCCTAGCACCCACCCACCTCGGCACGCACCTCAACACCCACCTTGGTGTGCGCACTGCGCCAACCTCTCAAAGACCCTATGTGGTGCGCTCCAAAGTGTACACCTTTGGTGCGCTCCAAGGTGCGCACCTTTGGTGCACACCGAGGTGCACACCAAAGTGTGCACCGAGGTGAGCACCAAAGTGCACTCCAGGGTGCACACCAAGGCGTGCACCTTTGGTGCGGTCAATGCAAACGAATTCGGAAGTTGGGGTCGATGTCCTAATCGCTGCTGCAGACTACACGTATGAGAATCGGACAAATAGCTTTATATAGGGGAGGTGTTGCGTTTGATGGGTCGACTCCCCTGGTTGTGTGCACTGCACCAACTTCAAAGACCCTGTCTTGTTTAAGAAGTCAAAAGTTGGGGTGGATGTCCTAATCATTGCTGCAGTCTACGCATGTATGAGAATCAGACAAATAGCTTATATAGGGGAGGTGTTGCATTCGGTGGGTTGACTCCCCTGGTTGTGCGCACTGCGCCAACCTCAAAGACCCCGCATAGCAGAAGAAGTCGGAAGTCGGATTTTGGTGAGCACCAAGGCGTGCACCTTTGGTGCGGTCAACGCAGACGAATTCAGAAGTTGGGGTGGATGTCCTAATCGTTGTTGCAGGCTACACATGTATGAGAATCAGACAAATAGCTTATATAGGGGAGGTGTTGGGTTTGATGGGTCAACTCCCTTGGTTGTGCGCATTACGCCAACCTCAAAGACCTTGTTTTCGTTAAGAAGTCAAAAGTTGGGGTCAATGTCCTAATGGCTCCTGCAGGCTACACATGTATGAGAATCGGACAAATAGCTTATATAGGGGAGGTGTTGGGTTTGATGGGTCGACTCCCCTGGTTGTGCGCATTACGTCAACCTCAAAGACCTTGTTTTCGTTAAGAAGTCAAAAGTTGGGGTCGATGTCCTAATTGCTCCTGTAGACTACACATGTATGAGAATCAGACAAATAGCTTATATAGGGGAGGTGTTGGGTTTGATGGGTTGACTCCCCTAGTTGTTCGCATTACACCAACCTCAAAGACCTTGTTTTCGTTTAGAAGCCGAAAGTTGGGGTCGATGTCCTAATTGCTCCTGCAGGCTACGCATGTATGAGAATCAGACAAATAGCTTATATAGGGGAGGTGTTGGGTTTGATGGGTCGACTCCCCTGGTTGTGCGCATTGCGCCAACCTCAAAGACCCTGCATTGCGGATGAAGTCGAAAGTCAGAGTTTGGTGTGCTACAAGGTGTGGTCGAAGGTGCTCACCTAGGTGTGCACCTTTGGAGCACAGGAAAAGTGCCCTCCAAAAGTGCGCACCTTTGGAGTGCACAAAAGTGCCCTCCAAAAGTGCGCACCTTTGGAGCGCAGAAAAGTGCCCTCCAAAAGTGCGCACCTTTGGAGCGCAGAAAAGTGCCCTCCAAAAAGTGCCCTCCAAAAGTGCGCACCTTTGGAGCGCAGAAAAGTGCCCTCCAAAAAGTGCCCTCCAAAAGTGCGCACCTTTGGAGCGCAGAAAAGTGCCCTCCAAAAAGTGCCCTCCAAAAGTGCGCACCTTTGGAGCGCAGAAAAGTGCCCTCCAAAAAGTGCCCTCCAAAAGTGCGCACCTTTGGAGCGCAGAAAAGTGCCCTCCAAAAAGTGCCCTCCAAAAGTGCGCACCTTTGGAGCGCAGAAAAGTGCCCTCCAAAAAGTGCCCTCCAAAAGTGCGCACCTTTGGAGCGCAGAAAAGTGCCCTCCAAAAAGTGCCCTCCAAAAGTGCGCACCTTTGGAGCGCAGAAAAGTGCCCTCCAAAAAGTGCCCTCCAAAAGTGCGCACCTTTGGAGCGCAGAAAAGTGCCCTCCAAAAGTGCGCACTTTTGGTGCGCACCAAGGCGCTGGTTCGGTCGTTGCAGGCGAGTTCGGAAGTTGGGGTCGATGTCCTGAGCGGAGGTGCAAACTACACAGGTGTCGGAATCGGACAAATAGCTTATATAGGGGAGGTGTATGCTTCGATGGGTCGACTCCCCAGGTTGAGCGCACCGCGCCAACCTCAAAGACCCTACGGTATGGATGAAGTCGGAAGTTGGGTCCGATGACCGATTCGATTAGTAGGTATGCTCATGAGGTCGGAATTTGGGTCCGATGACCTGCCATGTGCAGGAAGGCGAATGTTGACACTGTGCGTTGCAAGGTGCACACCAAGGCGCTGGTGCGGTCTTTTTAGTCGAGTTCGGAAGTTGGGGTCGATGTCCTGATCGGAGGTGCAAGCTACACAGGTGTGGGAATCGGACAAATAGCTTATATAGGGGAGGTGTATGCTTCGTTGGGTCGACTCCCCGGGTTGAGCGCACCGCGCCAACCTCAAAGACCCTACGGTATGGATGAAGTCGGAAGTTGGGTCCGATGACCGATTCGATATGTAGGCATACTCGCGAGGTCGGAATTTGGGTCCGATGACCTGCCACGTGCAGGAAGGCGAATGTTGGCACTGTGCGTTGCAAGGTGCGCACCAAGGCGCTGGTTCGGTCGTTGGAGGCGAGTTCGGAAGTTGGGGTCGATGTCTTGATCGGAGGTGCAAACTACACAGGTGTGGGAATCGGACAAATAGCTTATATAGGGGAGGTGTATGCTTCGTTGGGTCGACTCCCCGGGTTGAGCGCACCGCGCCAACCTCAAAGACCCTACGGTATGGATGAAGTCGGAAGTTGGGTCCGATGACCGATTCGATATGTAGGCATACTCGCGAGGTCGGAATTTGGGTCCGATGACCTGCCATGTGCAGGAAGGCGAATGTTGGGACTGTGCGTCGCAAGGTGCGCACCAAGGCGCTGGTGCCGTCGTTGCAGTCGAGTTCGGAAGTTGGGGTCGATGTCCTGGTCAGAGGTGCAAACTACACAGGTGTGGGAATCGGACAAATAGCTTATATAGGGGAGGTGTATGCTTCGATGGGTCGACTCCCTGGGTTGAGCGCACCGCGCCAACCTCAAAGACCCTACAGTATGGATGAAGTCGGAAGTTGGGTCCGATGACCGATTCGATACGTAGGCATATTGGCGAGGTCTGAATTTGTGTCCGATGACCTGCCATGCGCAGGAAGGCGGAATTTGGGTCCGATGACCGAGTTGATGGCGTGCCATGCGCAGAAAGGCGGAATTTGGGTCCGATGACCGAGTTGATGTTGATGGCCCGCCATGCACAGGAAGGCGGAATTTGGGTCCGATGATCGATTTGAAGGCGTGCCATACGCAAAAAGGCGGAGTTTGGGTCCGATGACCGAGTTGATATTGATGGCCCGCCATGCGCAGGAAGGCGGAATTTGGGTCCGATGACCTGACATACGCATGGAGTCCGACTCGGGGGCCGATGTTCGATTCGATGACTTGCATTGTGGGTAAAGTCGGAAGTTGTGGTCTTTGACCCGATTCGATGACCAGACTTCGGCTGCTTGAGAATCGGACAAATAACTTATATAGGGGAGGTAGTGTTCTCGAGCATCCTCCCCCCGTGCCCGTTTATGTCGATTGATGCTGGTGCTCGACTGGTTGGAGCGCTCGGATGCAAAAATCTTGCACCAGGATTTATCGATTGTGATGGACACGGCAAGTCTCCTGATTGCTATGCAGGAGCTCATCGTGAATCTCTATGCGGCCTTGGTATGGACTCGACCTGCGGAATGGTTCGGCAATGGTAGTCGCTCCAACACGTCCTTGCAATGGCCACAGAGGTGATTCGACTAGAGCTCCAGTCTAGCTTTTGGGTTGCTTGGCGGACTGGTATAGCCGCGATCGAGTTCCGGCCATGAACGTTTTAGATAGCTCTTGGGCTTTCTGGGACGGAAGTCGGAAGTTTGGGCTGTTGTCCGATTTGATGACCATTCTTCGGATGTGTGAGAATCGGACAAATAACTTATATAGGGGACTGTGTTGTCTCACGCAGCCCCCTCCGTGCCCCTCTATCTCGACCGATGTTGGTGCTTGAAAGGGTTGGGATCGCTCGGATTTATAAACGTGCACCACCATTTGTCGAGTGTGAGGGACGCGGCAGGTCTCCTAAATGCTATGCGGGCGCTCTCTGAGAATCTCTATCCGGCCTCGACACAGACTAGTCTTGCTGAATGGTTTGGCACTGGTAGTCGATCCAACACGTCGTTGTTGTGGCCGCCTAGGCGATTCGATTCGAGCCCCCGTCTAGCTTTTGGGTTGCTTGGCGGATTTTGCCCTATCCGCAAGTGAGCTCGGTCCCTAAACGTTCGAGAAACCCGATTGCTATGCGCCGACTCTCTTTCTTGCGAGCCTCCATCTAGCTTTTGGGTCTCTACGGAACGGAAGTCGGAATCTGGGACCGTTGTTTGATTCGACGAGGCAGACTACGGTTGTGCGAGAATCGGACAAATAACTTATATAGGGGAGGTGTTGACTGGAGCATTCTCCCCCGTGCCCCTCTAACTCGACCAATGCTGGCGCTCGAACGGTGGTAGCGCTCGGATTTTCATTGAGCGCCAGCATTGGTCGATTTAGAGGGGCATGCGAGATTCCCGAATGCTATGCGAGGGCTCTAACGGAAATGTCTATTGGTTTCGGTATGGATGCAATTGCGAGTGGTTCGGCAAAGGTAGTCGTTCCGATGCGTCCATGTCGTGGCCAAATCGATAATTCGATTTGAGCCCTCGTATAGCATTTGGGTCTCTCGATGTGATTCCGCATTCCAGTCCCTTTGGGCACTGCTTGAGCCGCATCCCAGGGGGTTCCCTTCCCAATAATCTGCCTCGCAACCCGATTGCTATGCGGTGAGGCTCCTCGGCCGCCTCGGAACTATCTGTGTATCAGACGCATCGCGGGATAAGGGGTTGGCAACGGTAGTCGCCCCAAGCGCGTCCGATGCTTGGACCATTCCGAGGCGGCCCTGAAGCCTCTTCCGTCTAGCCGTTGGGTCCTTCTCGCCGCATCCCTCGCCTCGCACCCCGATTGCTATGCGGTGAGGCTCCTCGGCCGCCTCGGAACTATCTGTGTATCGGACGCGTCGCGGGATAAGGGGTTGTCACTGGTAGTCGCCCCAAGCGCGTCCGATGCTTGGACCATTCCGAGGCGGCCCTGAAGCCTCTTCCGTCTAGCCGTTGGGTCCTTCTCGCCGCATCCCTCGCCTCGCACCCCGATTGCTATGCGGTGAGGCTCCTCGGCCGCCTCGGAACTATCTGTGTATCGGACGCGTCGCGGGATAAGGGGTTGTCATTGGTAGTCGCCCCAAGCGCGTCCGATGCTTGGACCATTCCGAGGCGGCCCTGAAGCCTCTTCCGTCTAGCCGTTGGGTCCTTCTCGCCGCATCCCTCGCCTCGCACCCCGATTGCTATGCGGTGAGGCTCCTCGGCCGCCTCGGAACTATCTGTGTATCGGACGCGTCGCGGGATAAGGGGTTGTCACTGGTAGTCGCCCCAAGCGCGTCCGATGCTTGGACCATTCCGAGGCGGCCCTGAAGCCTCTTCCGTCTAGCCGTTGGGTCCTTCTCGCCGCATCCCTCGCCTCGCACCCCGATTGCTATGCGGTGAGGCTCCTCGGCCGCCTCGGAACTATCTGTGTATCGGACGCGTCGCGGGATAAGGGGTTGTCACTGGTAGTCGCCCCAAGCGCGTTCGATGCTTGGACCATTCCGAGGCGGCCCTGAAGCCTCTTCCGTCTAGCCGTTGGGTCCTTCTCGCCGCATCCCTCGCCTCGCACCCCGATTGCTATGCGGTGAGGCTCCTCGGCCGCCTTGGAACTATCTGTGTATCGGACGCGTCGCGGGATAAGGGGTTGTCACTGGTAGTCGCCCCAAGCGCGTCCGATGCTTGGACCATTCCGAGGCGGACCCGAAGCCTCTTCCGTCTAGCCGTTGGGTCCTTCTCGCCGCATCCTTCGCCTCGCACCCCGATTGCTATGCGGTGAGGCTCCTCGGCCGCCTCGGAACTATCTGTGTATCGGACGCGTCGCGGGATAAGGGGTTGTCACTGGTAGTCGCCCCAAGCGCGTCCGATGCTTGGACCATTCCGAGGCGGACCCGAAGCCTCTTCCGTCTAGCCGTTGGGTCCTTCTCGCCGCATCCCTCGCCTCGCACCCCGATTGCTATGCGGTGAGGCTCCTCGGCCGCCTTGGAACTATCTGTGTATCGGACGCGTCGCGGGATAAGGGGTTGTCACTGGTAGTCGCCCCAAGCGCGTCCGATGCTTGGACCATTCCGAGGCGGACCCGAAGCCTCTTCCGTCTAGCCGTTGGGTCCTTCTCGCCGCATCCCTCGCCTCGCACCCCGATTGCTATGCGGTGAGGCTCCTCGGCCGCCTTGGAACTATCTGTGTATCGGACGCGTCGCGGGATAAGGGGTTGTCACTGGTAGTCGCCCCAAGCGCGTCCGATGCTTGGACCATTCCGAGGCGGACCCGAAGCCTCTTCCGTCTAGCCGTTGGGTCCTTCTCGCCGCATCCCTCGCCTCGCACCCCGATTGCTATGCAGTGAGGCTCCTCGGCCGCCTTGGAACTATCTGTGTATCGGACGCGTCGCGGGATAAGGGGTTGTCACTGGTAGTCGCCCCAAGCGCGTCCGATGCTTGGACCATTCCGAGGCGGCCCCGAAGCCTCTTCCGTCTAGCCGTTGGGTCCTTCTCGCCGCATCCCTCGCCTCGCACCCCGATTGCTATGCGGTGAGGCTCCTCGGCCGCCTTGGAACTATCTGTGTATCGGACGCGTCGCGGGATAAGGGGTTGTCACTGGTAGTCGCCCCAAGCGCGTCCGATGCTTGGACCATTCCGAGGCGGCCCCGAAGCCTCTTCCGTGTAGCCGTTGGGTCCTTCTCGCCGCATCCCTCGCCTCGCACCCCGATTGCTATGCGGTGAGGCTCCTCGGCCGCCTTGGAACTATCTGTGTATCGGACGCGTCGCGGGATAAGGGGTTGTCACTGGTAGTCGCCCCAAGCGCGTCCGATGCTTGGACCATTCCGAGGCGGACCTGAAGCCTCTTCCCTCTAGCCGTTGGGGCTTTCTCGCCGCATCCCTCGCCTCGCACCCTGATTGCTATGCTGTGAGGCTCCTCGGCCGCCTTGGAACTATCTGTGTATCGGACGCATCGCGGGATAAGGGGTTGGCAGTGGTAGTCGCCCCAAGCGCATCCGATGCTTGGACCATTCCGAGGCGGCCCTGCAGCCTCTTCCGTCTAGCCGTTGGGGCCATCTCGCCGCATCCCCCACCTCGCACCACGATTGCTATGCGGTGAGGCTCCTTGGCCGCCTCGGAACTATCTGTGTATCGGACGCATCGCGGGATAAGGGGTTGTCACTGGTAGTCGCCCCAAGCGCGTCCGATGCTTGGACTATTCCGAGGCGGCCCTGCAGCCTCTTCCGTCTAGCCGTTGGGGCCATCTCGCTGCATCCCCCACCTCCTCGGCCGCCTCGGAACTATCTGTGTATCGGACGCATCGCGGGATAAGGGGTTGGCAGTGGTAGTCGCCCCAAGCGCGTCCGATGCTTGGACTATTCCGAGGCAGCCCTGCAGCCTCTTCCGTCTAGCCTTTGGGGCCATCTCGCCGCATCCCTCGCCTCGCACCCCGATTGCTATGCGGTGAGGCTCCTCGGCCGCCTGGGAACTATCTTCGTATCGGACGCATCGCGGGATAAGGGGTTGTCACTGGTAGTCGCCCCAAGCGCGTCCGATGCTTGGACTATTCCGAGGCGGCCCTGTGGCCTCTTCCGTCTAGCCGTTGGGGCCATCTCGCCGCATCCCCCACCTCGCACCCCGATTGCTATGCGGTGAGGCTCTTCGGCCGCCTTGGAACTATCTTCGTATCGGACGCATCGCGGGATAAGGGGTTGTCACTGGTAGTGGCCCCAAGCGCGTCCGATGCTTGGACTATTCCGAGGCGGCCCTGCAGCCTCTTCCGTCTAGCCGTTGGGGCCATCTCGCCGCATCCCCCACCTCGCACCCCGATTGCTATGCGGTGAGGCTCCTCGGCCGCCTTGGAACTATCTTCGTATCGGACGCATCGCGGGATAAGGGGTTGTCACTGGTAGTCGCCCCAAGCGCGTCCGATGCTTGGACTATTCCGACGCGGCCCTGTGGCCTCTTCCGTCTAGCCGTTGGGGCCATCTCGCCGCATCCCCCACCTCGCACCCCGATTGCTATGCGGTGAGGCTCCTCGGCCGCCTTGGAACCATCTTCGTATCGGACGCATCGCGGGATAGGGGGCTGTCACTGGTAGTCGCCCCAAGCGTGTCCGATGCTTGGACCATTCCTAGGCGGCCCTGAAGCCTCTTCCGTCTAGCCGTTGGGGCCTTCCCGCCCCATCCCTCGCCTCGCACCCCCGATTGCTATGCGGTGAGGCTCCTCGGCCGCCTTGGAACCATCTGTGTATCGGACGCATCGCGGGATAAGGGGTTGGCACTGGCAGTCGCCCCAAGCGCGTCCGATGCTTGGACCATTCCGAGGTGGCCCTGAAGCCTCTTCCGTCTAGCCGTTGGGGCCTTCCCGCCCCATCCCTCGCCTCGCACCCCGATTGATATGCGGTGAGGCTCCTCGGCCGCCTTGGAACTATCTGTGTATCGGACGCATCGCGGGATAAGGGGTTGGCACTGGTAGTCGTCCCAATCGCATCCGATGCTTGGACCATTCCGAGGCGGCCCTGCAGCCTCTTCCGTTTAGCCGTCGGGGCCTTCCCGCCGCATCCCTCGCCTCGCATCCCGATTCCTATGCGGTGAGTCTTCTCGGCCGCCGCGGAACTATACCTGTTATTGCTACTGCATCCTTCGGCTGGTAACCTCCTCTGCCGCCTTGGAACGTTCTCTTTGTCGGACGCGTCGCGGGATAAGGGGTTGGCACTGGTAGTCGCCCCAAGCGCGCCCGATGCATAGACCGCTCCGAGTCGACCTTGCTTTCAGCCTCTCACATGCATAGACCTCTCTGAGTCGACCCTGCAGCCTCTCACGTTTAGCCTTTGGAATCTCGCCTCACAACATGATTGCTATCCTTGATGCATCCCTTGCCTCGAGCCCTGATTGCTTTCTTGGCTGCATCCCTCCTCTCCTCACAGCCCGGTTGTCATCACTGCTTCATCCGTCGCTTCATGCATTCTGGCTGCTGGGCCCTTCCCACCGCACACCTCGATTGCTATCTCTTCTGCATCACACACCCCGATTGCTATCTCTGCTACATCCCTCGGCTCTCACTTCTGCATCCTT
>NW_026728880.1:570000-585000 GCF_030272615.1 Cryptomeria japonica
CTGCGCACCAGGAAGGGCTCAAGATGGCACCCGCGTTCCGTTTTTTTCACTATCTTTCAGAACGGAAATTTTAAAATCTCGTTTTTTTTTGCCTTTTCTGGAAATTAGTGAAGGCAGCGCATCAAAGGTGCGCAACGCTGGTGCGAACCTGGGAGCGCTCCGATGTGTGCTCCAAGGTGCGGCGTGCACGAAGTCGGACCCCGGTTTGCCCCGGGTGCGCACCTCGCGTGCACCTTGGTGCGCACACCTTGGCTGGGTTGCGCGCCCTGGTGGGCACCATGGTGCGCACCAAGGAGCGCTCCGAAGTGTGCTCCAAGGTGCGGCGTGCACGAAGTCGGAGCCCGGTTTGCCCCGGGTGCGCACCTCGCGTGCACCTTCGCCGCGGTGGGCACCATGGCGTGCACGAAGTCGGAGCCCGGTTTGCCCCGGGTGCGCACCTCGCGTGCACCTTCGCCGGGGTGGGCACCTTGGTGTGCAGACCTTGGCTGGGTTGCGCGCCCTGGTGGGCACCATGGTGCGCACCAAGGAGCGCTCCGAAGTGTGCTCCAAGGTGCGGCCTGCACGAAGTCGGAGCCCGGTTTGCCCCGGGTGTGCACCTCGGGTGGGCACCTTGGTGCGCATGCCTTGCCTGGGCTGCGCACCAGGGCGGGCTCAAGATGGCACCCGCGTTCCTTTTTTTTCACTATCTTTCAAAACGGAAATTTTAAAATCTCATTTTTTTTTGCCTTTTTCTGGAAATTAGTGAAGGCAGCGCATCAAAGGTGCGCACCTCGCTGCCCACCACGGTGCGCAACGCCGGTGGGCACCCGGGAGTGCTTCGAAGTGTGCTCCAAGGTGCTGCGTGCACGTTGTCGGAGCCCGGTTTGCCCCGGGTGCGCACCTCGCGTGCACCTTCGTCGGGGTGGGCACCTTGGCTGGGTTTGCCCCGGCTGCGCTCCGAAGCGGGGTTATTGGAGCGCCGCCTCTTTTTTTGTCGGAGCGTTTGGTGGGGTTTCTCGCATTGGCTCTTCCGAGGCCCGGTTGCCACCCTGGCGCGCACGAAGTCGGAAGTAGGGTTAATTGCCCGGGTGCGCACCTTTGCCAGGGTGGGCACCTTACCTGGGCTGCGCACCAGGGCGGGCTCAAGATGGCACGCGCGTTCCGTTTTTTTCACTATCTTTCAAAACGGAAATTTTAAAATCTCCTTTTTTTTTTGCCTTTTCTGGAAATTAGTGAAGGCAGCGCATCAAAGGTGCGCACCTCGCTGCCCACCTTGGTGTGCTCTGAGGTGCGCACCCGGGAGCGCTACGAAGTGTGCTCCAAGGTGCGGCGTGCACGTTGTCGGAGCCCGGTTTGCCCCGGGTGCGCACCTCGCCTGCACCTTGGCCGGGGTGGGCACCTTGGCTGGGTTTGCCCAGGGTGCGCTCCGAAGCGGGGTTACTGGAGCGCCCCCTCTTTTTTTGTCAGAGCGTTTGGTGGGGTTTCTCGCATTGGCTCTTCCCAGGCCCGGTTGTTGGGTGCGCTCCCACCCTGGCGCGCGCGAAGTTGGAAGTTGGGTTAATTGCCCGGGCGCGCACCTTCGCCAGGGTGGGCACCTTGGTGCGCACACCTTGGCTGGGCTGCGCACCAGGGCGGGCTCAAGATGGCACCAGCATTCCCTTTTTCTCACTATCTTTCAAAACGGAAATTTTAAAATCTCGTTTTTTTTTTGCCTTTTATGGAAATTAGTGAAGGCATCGCATCAAAGGTGCGCACCTCGCTGCCCACCTTGGTGTGCTCCGAGGTGCCCACCACGGTGCGCAACGCCGGTGCGAACCCGGGAGCGCCCCGATGTGTGCTCCAAGGTGCGGCGTGCACGAAGTCGGACCCCGGTTTGCCCCGGGTGCGCACCTCGCGTGCACCTTGGTGCGCACACCTTGGCTGGGTTGCGCGGCCTGGTGGGCACCATGGTGCGCACCAAGGAGCGCTCCGAAGTGTGCTCCAAGGTGCGGCGTGCACGAAGTCGGAGCCCGGTTTGCCCCGGGTACGCACCTGCGTCGCCGGGGTGGGCACCTCGGCTGGGTTGCGCGCCCTGGTGCGCACCAAGGAGCGCTCCGAAGTGTGCTCCAAGGTGCGGCGTGCACGAAGTCGGAGCCCGGTTTGCCCCGGGTGCGCACCTCGCGTGCACCTTCGGCGGGGTTGCGCGCCTTGGTGGGCACCATGGTGCGCACCAAGGAGCGCTCCGAAGTGTGCTCCAAGGTGCGGCGTGCACGAAGTCGGAGCCCGGTTTGCCCCGGGTGCGCACCTCGCGTGCACCTTCGGCGGGGTTGCGCGCCCTGGTGGGCACCATGGTGCGCACCAAGGAGCGCTCCGAAGTGTGCTCCAAGGTGCGGCGTGCACGAAGTCGGAGCCCGGTTTGCCCCGGGTGCGCACCTCGCGTGCACCTTCGCCGCGGTGGGCACCATGGCGTGCACGAAGTCGGAGCCCGGTTTGCCCCGGGTGCGCACCTCGCGTGCACCTTCGCCGGGGTGGGCACCTCGGCTGGGTTGCGCGCCCTGGTGCGCACCAAGGAGCGCTCCGAAGTGTGCTCCAAGGTGCGGCGTGCACGAAGTCGGAGCCCGGTTTGCCCCGGGTGCGCACCTCGCGTGCACCTTCGCCAGGGTGGGCACCTCGGTGCGCACACCTTCTCAATGTTTTCTTGCCTTTTCTGGAAATTGGTGAAGGCAGCGCATCAAAGGTGCGCACCTCGGTGTGCTCCGAGGTGCGAACCCGAGAGCGCTCCGAGGTGCCCACGAAGTCGAAAGTCGGGTTAATTGCATTGTTTTCCCCGGGTGCGCTCCGAGGTGCGCAACATCGGCGCGCACCAAGGAGGGCTCCGAAGTGTGCTCCAAGGTGCGCACGATGGCGTGCACCTCTGGTGCGCACGATTCGGAGCTCGGTTTGACCGGGGTGCGCACACCTTGGCTGGGTTGCGCACCTTTTGTGCGCTCCAAGGTGCGCACGAAGTCGGAGCTCGGTTTGCCCCGGGTGCGCACCTTCGCCAGGGTGCGCACCTTGATGCGCACGCCTTGGCTGGGCTGCGCACCTTGGTGGGCGCCATGGTGCGCACCTTTCGTGCGCTCCAAGGTGCGCACGAAGTCGGAGCTCGGTTTGCCCCGGGTGCGCACCTTGGTGGGCGCCATGGTGCACTCCGAGGTGCCCAAGATTGGTGCGCACCAAGGAGCGCTCCGAAGTGCGCTCCAAGGTGCGCGCGAAGTCGAAAGTTGGGTTAATTGTCCGGTTTGCCTCGGGTGCGCACCTTGCGTGCACCTTCGCCAGGGTGGGCGCCTTGGTGCGCACACCTTGGCTGGGCTGCGCACACCTTGGCACCCGCGTTTCCTTCATTTTAAATTTTTTTTTTTTACAATCTCTCAAGTGGGAAATTCTATAATCTCAACTTTTTTTGCCTTTTCAGGAAACTTTTGAATGGAGCGCATCATTGGTGCGCTCCGAAGTGTGCTCCAAAGCTCTCTCCAGCTGCGTGCACCTGCCCCGGCCGCGCACCCGGCCCCGCCCAGCTTCGCTCACCTGTCCCGGGCGTCTGGTGCGGAACCTTAGAGTAAGAAACATCACCGTGCACCTTGGCCAACGTGCGCGACTCGACCGAGCGCGCACTGGCCGAGGTGCACACCGATTTCACCTGGGTGCGCGCGCAGCACCTCGGGCGCACCGGGGTGCGCGCACAACGCCCGGGTTGCACCGTGGCCTGTGTGCTCGGGGCGCCTCGGGTGCGCGCTCGGTGTCGCCCCCCGCGCGCGCGGTAGTGCGGGCAGCGCACCCCGGCCCGGCCCGGCCCCGACGAGAACGCAAACGGGCAAAAGGTTTATTCAAATAGCATTGCGACGCCCGGCGAAAAACTAAAAAAGGGTGCCTTCCCGGGAGGCTCACCCATCCCAGTACTACTCCGGCCCAAGCGCGCATTAACTGCGGAGTTCTGATGGGATCCGGTGCACTAATGCTGGTATGATCGCACCCGTTATGAGCTTGTCGCAGTGTGTACTTAGCAAACCGCGACCCACGTGCGAATCCACCCCGGCCACCCACCCCCGTCAGAGGTGCACACCCTCCCTCGCGAAGTGCGCCCCGTTCGCCAAGTGTGAGCCCTGCCCGTGTGCGCGCACCTTGCTAGGGCGTCGGGTGTGCACCCGGCCCGGCCTACGTGCGTGCACCTGGAGGGGGCGTCGTGTGCGTGCAGTGTCCCGTCTGCAACGCGGTGCCCACACACCACCTCGGGCGCAACGACCTGCGCTCACATGTGGGCCGAGTGCACCTTGGTGCATGTTCGGGGCGCCTCGGGTGCACGCTCGATCTTGCCCCGGTGCACCAAGGCGCTCGGTATTGCCCCGGGTGCGCACTTGGTGCAAGGTGGGCACCCAAAATAGGGATCAAGCACCAAAACACAAGTTTCGGGATGCAAAATGGGACCCAAGGACCACAAATGCGTTCCAAGACCCATGATGGGTCCACGAGAACAAAAATGTGTTCCGAGACTTAATAAACAAATATTGGGTTTTAGGGAGAAGAAACATGCTCTGATGCCCAAAACGAGAATCGACCCCGAAAAGGCCACAGGCCAAAAGTGGGATGCGAGACAAAAAAAATGGGACCCGAGGACCAAAATTGGGTTCCAGGTCGAAGACAGGGCAACCGGGACAATGAAACGGACCTCTAAGGCTCGAAATGAGTCCCGACGACTAAAACTTGACAAGAAGCACCCATCAGGCACCCAACTCGACACCCATGGGATGCCGACCCACCCGGCTTCCACCTAGCAACACCTTTGCACCCACCCACCCTCGCACCCAACCTCGCACCCAACTTAGCACCTTTGAACCCACATTGGCACTCACCCTGACCCTAGGCACCTTGGAACCCACATTGGCACTCACCTTGACCCTGGCACCCACCTTTGCACTCACCTTGGGACCCACCCTGGCTCCCACCTCGGCACCCCACCCAGACACCCACCTTGGGTTCCTTGGCACCCACCTTGGATCCTTGGCACCCACCCCGACACCCACCTTGGCACGCAACTTGGCTACTTGCCACCCACCTTGGCTCCTTGACGCCCACCCCGACAACCACCCCCGTGACCTACCCTGGCTAGGGTTGGTGCACACCCACCCTGGTGCCCACCTTGGCACCCACCCTATGACCACCTTGGCACGCACCTTAGTACCCACCCCGTTACCCACACCTAGGACCCACCCCGTGACCCACCTTGGCCAGGGTGGTGCACCCACCCTGGTGCCCACCTTGGCACCACCCATCCTAGCACCCAGCCTGTGACCGGGCTTGGAACCCAACCTTGCACCCCGCACCCGTCTTGGCCAGTGTGGGTGCGCACCCATCCTGGCACCCACGTTGTGACACACCCTTTAACCCACGCACCCTAGCACCCACGTTGGCACCCACCTTGGAACCCAACCTAGCCAACTTGGCACCCACCCCGTGACCCACCTTGGCATCCACCATAGCAGTCGCCGACTTGGCACCCACCTCGGCACCCCCCTTGACACTTGTGGACCCACCTTGCCACTCACCCTAGCATCGACCCATCCTAGCACCCACCCTGGCACCTTTGCACCCTAGCACTCACCCATCCTAGCACCTAACCTGTGACCCACCTTGACACTCACCCTCGCACCCACCTTGGAACCCAACCTAGCACCCACCCACCCTGACACCAACCCTAGCACCTACCACCCTTGCACCCACCCTGTGACCCATCTTGGCACCCACCCATCCTACCACTCAACCTATCACCCACCTTCTCACCCACCCTTGGCATCCACCTTAGCACCCACCCACACTGGCACCATTGGCACCCACCTCGGGCAAGGTGGGTGCACACCCACCCTGGCACCCAATTTAGAACCCACCGAGCATGTTACCCACCTTGGCACCCACATTGCAGCCCACCCTAGTACCCACCCTATGACCCACATTGGCATCCACACCCTAGCACCCAGGCACCTCGACACCCGCCTTGACACCCACCCTAGCACTGAACCTGTGACCCACCTTGGAACTCACCCTAGAACCCACCCACCCTGTGAACCACCTTGGCATCCACCTTAGCACCCACCCACCTTGGCACCCACTCTACGCACTCACCCATCCTAACACCCAACTTGTTACCCACCTTGGCACCCGCCCCTCGCGTCCACCTTGAAACCCACCCTAGCACCCACCCACGCAGGAGCCCACCTTGGCACCCAACCTAACACCCACGCATCCTGGCACCCAACTTGTGACCACACCTTGGAACCCACCCTAGTACCCACCTTTGAACCCACTATATCACCAACCCACCTTGGCACCCCACCCTATGACCCTCTTTGGAATCCACCCTAGCACGCACCCACCCTGGCACCCACCATGGAGCGCACCCTAGCACCCACCCACCTCGGCACGCACCTCAACACCCACCTTGGTGTGCGCACTGCGCCAACCTCTCAAAGACCCTATGTGGTGCGCTCCAAAGTGTACACCTTTGGTGCGCTCCAAGGTGCGCACCTTTGGTGCACACCGAGGTGCACACCAAAGTGTGCACCGAGGTGAGCACCAAAGTGCACTCCAGGGTGCACACCAAGGCGTGCACCTTTTGGTGCGGTCAATGCAAAACGAATCGGAAAGTTGGGGTCGATGTCCTAATCGCTGCTGCAGATCTACACGGTATGAGAATCGGACAAATAGCTTTATATAGGGGAGGTGTTGCGTTTGATGGGTCGACTCCCCTGGTTGTGTGCACTGCACCAACTTCAAAGACCCTGTCTTGTTTAAGAAGTCAAAAGTTGGGGTGGATGTCCTAATCATTGCTGCAGTCTACGCATGTATGAGAATCAGACAAATAGCTTATATAGGGGAGGTGTTGCATTCGGTGGGTTGACTCCCTGGTTGTGCGCACTGCGCCAACCTCAAAGACCCCGCATAGCAGAAGAAGTCGGAAGTCGGATTTTGGTGAGCACCAAGGCGTGCACCTTTGGTGCGGTCAACGCAGACGAATTCAGAAGTTGGGGTGGATGTCCTAATCGTTGTTGCAGGCTACACATGTATGAGAATCAGACAAATAGCTTTATATAGGGGAGGTGTTGGGTTTGATGGGTCAACTCCCTTGGTTGTGGCGCATTACGCCAACCTCAAAGACCTTGTTTTCGTTAAGAAGTCAAAAGTTGGGGTCAATGTCCTAATGGCTCCTGCAGGCTACACATGTATGAGAATTCGGACAAATAGCTTATATAGGGGAGGTGTTGGGTTTGATGGGTCGACTCCCCTGGTTGTGCGCATTACGTCAACCTCAAAGACCTTGTTTTCGTTAAGAAGTCAAAAGTTGGGGTCGATGTCCTAATTGCTCCTGTAGACTACACATGTATGAGAATCAGACAAATAGCTTATATAGGGAGAGGTGTTGGGTTTGATGGGTTGACTCCCCTAGTTGTTCGCATTACACCAACCATCAAAGACCTGTTTTCGTTTAGAAGCCGAAAGTTGGGGTCGATGTCCTAATTGCTCCTGCAGCTACGCATGTATGAGAATCAGACAAATAGCTTATATAGGGGAGGTGTTGGGTTTGATGGGTCGACTCCCCTGGTTGTGCGCATTGCGCCAACCTCAAAGACCCTGCATTGCGGATGAAGTCGAAAGTCAGAGTTTGGTGTGCTACAAGCGTGTGGTCGAAGGTGCTCACCTAGGTGTGCACCTTTGGAGCACAGGAAAAGTGCCCTCCAAAAGTGCGCACCTTTGGAGTGCACAAAAGTGCCCTCCAGAAAGTGCGCACCTTTGGAGCGCAGAAAAGTGCCCTCCAAAAAGTGCCCTCCAAAAGTGCGCACCTTTGGAGCGCAGAAAAGTGCCCTCCAAAAAGATGCCCTCCAAAAGTGCGCACCTTTTGGAGCGCAGAAAAGTGCCCTCCAAAAAGTGCCCTCCAAAAGTGCGCACCTTTGGAGCGCAGAAAAGTGCCCTCCAAAAAGTGCCCTCCAAAAGTGCGCACCTTTGGAGCGCAGAAAAGTGCCCTCCAAAAAGTGCCCTCCAAAAGTGCGCACCTTTGGAGCGCAGAAAAGTGCCCTCCAAAAAGTGCCCTCCAAAAGTGCGCACCTTTGGAGCGCAGAAAAGTGCCCTCCAAAAAGTGCCCTCCAAAAGTGCGCACCTTTGGAGCGCAGAAAAGTGCCCTCCAAAAAGTGCCTCCAAAAGTGCGCACCTTTGGAGCGCAGAAAAGTGCCCTCCAAAAAGTGCCCTCCAAAAGTGCGCACCTTTGGAGCGCAGAAAAGTGCCCTCCAAAAAGTGCCCTCCAAAAGTGCGCACCTTTGGAGCGCAGAAAAGTGCCCTCCAAAAGTGCGCACTTTTGGTGCGCACCAAGGCGCTGGTTCGGTCGTTGCAGGCGAGTTCGGAAGTTGGGGTCGATGTCCTGAGCGGAGGTGCAAACTACACAGGTGTCGGAATCGGACAAATAGCTTATATAGGGGAGGTGTATGCTTCGATGGGTCGACTCCCCAGGTTGAGCGCACCGCGCCAACCTCAAAGACCCTACGGTATGGATGAAGTCGGAAGTTGGGTCCGATGACCGATTCGATTAGTAGGTATGCTCATGAGGTCGGAATTTGGGTCCGATGACCTGCCATGTGCAGGAAGGCGAATGTTGACACTGTGCGTTGCAAGGTGCACACCAAGGCGCTGGTGCGGTCTTTTTAGTCGAGTTCGGAAGTTGGGGTCGATGTCCTGATCGGAGGTGCAAGCTACACAGGTGTGGGAATCGGACAAATAGCTTATATAGGGGAGGTGTATGCTTCGTTGGGTCGACTCCCCGGGTTGAGCGCACCGCGCCAACCTCAAAGACCCTACGGTATGGATGAAGTCGGAAGTTGGGGTCCGATGACCGATTCGATATGTAGGCATACTCGCGAGGTCGGAATTTGGGTCCGATGACCTGCCACGTGCAGGAAGGCGAATGTTGGCACTGTGCGTTGCAAGGTGCGCACCAAGGCGCTGGTTCGGCTCGTTGGAGGCGAGTTCGGAAGTTGGGGTCGATGTCTTGATCGGAGGTGCAAACTACACAGGTGTGGGAATCGGACAAATAGCTTATATAGGGGGAGGTGTATGCTTCGTTGGGTCGACTCCCCCGGGTTGAGCGCACCGCGCCAACCTCAAAGACCCTACGGTATGGATGAAGTCGGAAGTTGGGTCCGATGACCGATTCGATATGTAGGCATACTCGCGAGGTCGGAATTTGGGTCCGATGACCTGCCATGTGCAGGAAGGCGAATGTTGGGACTGTGCGTCGCAAGGTGCGCACCAAGGCGCTGGTGCCGTCGTTGCAGTCGAGTTCGGAAGTTGGGGTCGATGTCCTGGTCAGAGGTGCAAACTACACAGGTGTGGGAATCGGACAAATAGCTTATATAGGGGAGGTGTATGCTTCGATGGGTCGACTCCCTGGGTTGAGCGCACCGCGCCAACCTCAAAGACCCTACAGTATGGATGAAGTCGGAAGTTGGGTCCGATGACCGATTCGATACGTAGGCATATTGGCGAGGTCTGAATTTGTGTCCGATGACCTGCCATGCGCAGGAAGGCGGAATTTGGGTCCGATGACCGAGTTGATGGCGTGCCATGCGCAGAAAGGCGGAATTTGGGTCCGATGACCGAGTTGATGTTGATGGCCCGCCATGCACAGGAAGGCGGAATTTGGGTCCGATGACCGATTTGAAGGCGTGCCATACGCAAAAAGGCGGAGTTTGGGTCCGATGACCGAGTTGATATTGATGGCCCGCCATGCGCAGGAAGGCGGAATTTGGGTCCGATGACCTGACATACGCATGGAGTCCGACTCGGGGGCCGATGTTCGATTCGATGACTTGCATTGTGGGTAAAGTCGGAAGTTGTGGTCTTTGACCCGATTCGATGACCAGACTTCGGCTGCTTGAGAATCGGACAAATAACTTATATAGGGGAGGTAGTGTTCTCGAGCATCCTCCCCCCGTGCCCGTTTATGTCGATTGATGCTGGTGCTCGACTGGTTGGAGCGCTCGGATGCAAAATCTTGCACCAGGATTTATCGATTGTGATGGACACGGCAAGTCTCCTGATTGCTATGCAGGAGCTCATCGTGAATCTCTATGCGGCCTTGGTATGCACTCGACCTGCGGAATGGTTCGGCAATGGTAGTCGCTCCAACACGTCCTTGCAATGGCCACAGAGGTGATTCGACTAGAGCTCCAGTCTAGCTTTTGGGTTGCTTGGCGACTGGTATAGCCGCGATCGAGTTCCGGCCATGAACGTTTTAGATAGCTCTTGGGCTTTCTGGGACGGAAGTCGGAAGTTTGGGCTGTTGTCCGATTTGATGACCAATCTTCGGATGTGTGAGAATCGGACAAATAACTTATATAGGGGACTGTGTTGTCTCACGCAGCCCCCTCCGTGCCCCTCTATCTCGACCGATGTTGGTGCTTGAAAGGGTTGGGATCGCTCGGATTTATAAACGTGCACCACCATTTGTCGAGTGTGAGGGACGCGGCAGGTCTCCTAAATGCTATGCGGGCGCTCTCTGAGAATCTCTATCCGGCCTCGACACAGACTAGTCTTGCTGAATGGTTTGGCACTGGTAGTCGATCCAACACGTCGTTGTTGTGGCCGCCTAGGCGATTCGATTCGAGCCCCCGTCTAGCTTTTGGGTTGCTTGGCGGATTTTGCCCTATCCGCAAGTGAGCTCTGTCCCTAAACGTTCGAGAAACCCGATTGCTATGCGCCGACTCTCTTTCTTGCGAGCCTCCATCTAGCTTTTGGGTCTCTACGGACGGAAGTCGGAATCTGGGACCGTTGTTTGATTCGACGAGGCAGACTACGGTTGTGCGAGAATCGGACAAATAACTTATATCAGGGGAGGTGTTGACTGGAGCATTCTCCCCCGTGCCCCTCTAACTCGACCAATGCTGGCGCTCGAACGGTGGTAGCGCTCGGATTTTCATTGAGCGCCAGCATTGGTCGATTTAGAGGGGCATGCGAGATTCCCGAATGCTATGCGAGGGCTCTAACGGAAATGTCTATTGGTTTCGGTATGGATGCAATTGCGAGTGGTTCGGCAAAGGTAGTCGTTCCGATGCGTCCATGTCGTGGCCAAATCGATAATTCGATTTGAGCCCTCGTATAGCATTTGGGTCTCTCGATGTGATTCCGCATTCCAGTCCCTTTGGGCACTGCTTGAGCCGCATCCCAGGGGGTTCCCTTCCCAATAATCTGCCTCGCAACCCCGATTGCTATGCGGTGAGGCTCCTCGGCCGCCTCGGAACTATCTGTGTATCAGACGCATCGCGGGATAAGGGGTTGGCAACGGTAGTCGCCCCAAGCGCGTCCGATGCTTGGACCATTTCCGAGGCGGCCCTGAAGCCTCTTCCGTCTAGCCGTTGGGTCCTTCTCGCCGCATCCCTCGCCTCGCACCCCCGATTGCTATGCGGTGAGGCTCCTCGGCCGCCTCGGAACTATCTGTGTATCGGACGCGTCGCGGGATAAGGGGTTGTCACTGGTAGTCGCCCCCAAGCGCGTCCGATGCTTGGACCATTCCGAGGCGGCCCTGAAGCCTCTTCCGTCTAGCCGTTGGGTCCTTCTCGCCCGCATCCCTCGCCTCGCACCCCGATTGCTATGCGGTGAGGCTCCTCGGCCGCCTCGGAACTATCTGTGTATCGACGCGTCGCGGGATAAGGGGTTGTCATTGGTAGTCGCCCCAAGCGCGTCCGATGCTTGGACCATTTCCGAGGCGGCCCCGGAAGCCTCTTCCGTCTAGCCGTTGGGTCCTTCTCGCCGCATCCCTCGCCTCGCACCCCGATTGCTATGCGGTGAGGCTCCTCGGCCGCCTCGGAACTATCTGTGTATCGGACGCGTCGCGGGATAAGGGGTTGTCACTGGTAGTCGCCCCAAGCGCGTCCGATGCTTGGACCATTCCGAGGCGGCCCTGAAGCCTCTTCCGTCTAGCCGTTGGGTCCTTCTCCGCCGCATCCCTCGCCTCGCACCCCGATTGCTATGCGGTGAGGCTCCTCGGCCCGCCTCGGAACTATCTGTGTATCGGACGCGTCGCGGGATAAGGGGTTGTCACTGGTAGTCGCCCCAAGCGCGTTCGATGCTTGGACCATTCCGAGGCGGCCCTGAAGCCTCTTCCGTCTAGCCGTTGGGTCCCTTCTCGCCGCATCCCTCGCCTCGCACCCCGATTGCTATGCGGTGAGGCTCCTCGGCCGCCTTGGAACTATCTGTGTATCGGACGCGTCGCGGGATAAGGGGTTGTCACTGGTAGTCGCCCAAGCGCGTCCGATGCTTGGACCATTCCGAGGCGGACCCGAAGCCTCTTCCGTCTAGCCGTTGGGTCCTTCTCGCCGCATCCTTCGCCTCGCACCCCGATTGCTATGCGGTGAGGCTCCTCGGCCGCCTCGGAACTATCTGTGTATCGGACGCGTCGCGGGATAAGGGGTTGTCACTGGTAGTCGCCCCAAGCGCGTCCGATGCTTGGACCATTCCGAGGCGGACCCGAAGCCTCTTCCGTCTAGCCGTTGGGTCCTTCTCGCCGCATCCCTCGCCTCGCACCCCGATTGCTATGCGGTGAGGCTCCTCGGCCGCCTTGGAACTATCTGTGTATCGGACGCGTCGCGGGATAAGGGGTTGTCACTGGTAGTCGCCCCATAGCGCGTCCGATGCTTGGACCATTCCGAGGCGGACCCGAAGCCTCTTCCGTCTAGCCGTTGGGTCCTTCTCGCCGCATCCCTCGCCTCGCACCCCGATTGCTATGCGGTGAGGCTCCTCGGCCGCCTTGGAACTATCTGTGTATCGGACGCGTCGCGGGATAAGGGGTTGTCACTGGTAGTCGCCCCAAGCGCGTCCGATGCTTGACCATTCCGAGGCGGACCGAAGCCTCTTCCGTCTAGCCGTTGGGTCCTTCTCGCCGCATCCCTCGCCTCGCACCCCGATTGCTATGCGGTGAGGCTCCTCGGCCGCCTTGGAACTATCTGTGTATCGGACGCGTCGCGGGATAAGGGGTTGTCACTGGTAGTCGCCCCAAGCGCGTCCGATGCTTGGACCATTCCGAGGCGGCCCCGAAGCCTCTTCCGTCTAGCCGTTGGGTCCTTCTCGCCGCATCCCTCGCCTCGCCTCGCACCCCGATTGCTATGCGGTGAGGCTCCTCGGCCGCCTTGGAACTATCTGTGTATCGGACGCGTCGCGGGATAAGGGGTTGTCACTGGTAGTCGCCCCAAGCGCGTCCGATGCTTGGACCATTCCGAGGCGGCCCCGAAGCCTCTTCCGTGTAGCCGTTGGGTCCTTCTCGCCGCATCCCTCGCCTCGCACCCCGATTGCTATGCGGTGAGGCTCCTCGGCCGCCTTGGAACTATCTGTGTATCGGACGCGTCGCGGGATAAGGGGTTGTCACTGGTAGTCGCCCCAAGCGCGTCCGATGCTTGGACCATTCCGAGGCGGACCTGAAGCCTCTTCCCTCTAGCCGTTGGGGCTTTCTCGCCGCATCCCTCGCCTCGCACCCTGATTGCTATGCTGTGAGGCTCCTCGGCCGCCTTGGAACTATCTGTGTATCGGACGCATCGCGGGATAAGGGGTTGGCAGTGGTAGTCGCCCCAAGCGCATCCGATGCTTGGACCATTCCGAGGCGGCCCTGCAGCCTCTTCCGTCTAGCCGTTGGGGCCATCTCGCCGCATCCCCCACCTCGCACCACGATTGCTATGCGGTGAGGCTCCTTGGCCGCCTCGGAACTATCTGTGTATCGGACGCATCGCGGGATAAGGGGTTGTCACTGGTAGTCGCCCCAAGCGCGTCCGATGCTTGGACTATTCCGAGGCGGCCCTGCAGCCTCTTCCGTCTAGCCGTTGGGGCCATCTCGCTGCATCCCCCACCTCCTCGGCCGCCTCGGAACTATCTGTGTATCGGACGCATCGCGGGATAAGGGGTTGGCAGTGGTAGTCGCCCCAAGCGCGTCCGATGCTTGGACTATTCCGAGGCAGCCCTGCAGCCTCTTCCGTCTAGCCTTTGGGGCCATCTCGCCGCATCCCTCGCCTCGCACCCCGATTGCTATGCGGTGAGGCTCCTCGGTCGCCTGGGAACTATCTTCGTATCGGACGCATCGCGGGATAAGGGGTTGTCACTGGTAGTCGCCCCAAGCGCGTCCGATGCTTGGACTATTCCGAGGCGGCCCTGTGGCCTCTTCCGTCTAGCCGTTGGGGCCATCTCGCCGCATCCCCCACCTCGCACCCCGATTGCTATGCGGTGAGGCTCTTCGGCCGCCTTGGAACTATCTTCGTATCGGACGCATCGCGGGATAAGGGGTTGTCACTGGTAGTGGCCCCAAGCGCGTCCGATGCTTGGACTATTCCGAGGCGGCCCTGCAGCCTCTTCCGTCTAGCCGTTGGGGCCATCTCGCCGCATCCCCCACCTCGCACCCCGATTGCTATGCGGTGAGGCTCCTCGGCCGCCTTGGAACTATCTTCGTATCGGACGCATCGCGGGATAAGGGGTTGTCACTGGTAGTCGCCCCAAGCGCGTCCGATGCTTGGACTATTCCGACGCGGCCCTGTGGCCTCTTCCGTCTAGCCGTTGGGGCCATCTCGCCGCATCCCCCACCTCGCACCCCGATTGCTATGCGGTGAGGCTCCTCGGCCGCCTTGGAACCATCTTCGTATCGGACGCATCGCGGGATAGGGGGCTGTCACTGGTAGTCGCCCCAAGCGTGTCCGATGCTTGGACCATTCCTAGGCGGCCCTGAAGCCTCTTCCGTCTAGCCGTTGGGGCCTTCCCGCCCCATCCCTCGCCTCGCACCCCCGATTGCTATGCGGTGAGGCTCCTCGGCCGCCTTGGAACCATCTGTGTATCGGACGCATCGCGGGATAAGGGGTTGGCACTGGCAGTCGCCCCAAGCGCGTCCGATGCTTGGACCATTCCGAGGTGGCCCTGAAGCCTCTTCCGTCTAGCCGTTGGGGCCTTCCCGCCCCATCCCTCGCCTCGCACCCCGATTGATATGCGGTGAGG
>NW_026728880.1:597500-612500 GCF_030272615.1 Cryptomeria japonica
GCACGAAGTCGGACCCCGGTTTGCCCCGGGTGCGCACCTCGCGTGCACCTTGGTGCGCACACCTTGGCTGGGTTGCGCGGCCTGGTGGGCACCATGGTGCGCACCAAGGAGCGCTCCGAAGTGTGCTCCAAGGTGCGGCGTGCACGAAGTCGGAGCCCGGTTTGCCCCGGGTACGCACCTCGCGTGCACCTTCGCCGGGGTGGGCACCTCGGCTGGGTTGCGCGCCCTGGTGCGCACCAAGGAGCGCTCCGAAGTGTGCTCCAAGGTGCGGCGTGCACGAAGTCGGAGCCCGGTTTGCCCCGGGTGCGCACCTTCGCCGCGGTGCGCACCATGGCGTGCACGAAGTCGGAGCCCGGTTTGCCCCGGGTGCGCACCTCGCGTGCACCTTCGGCGGGGTTGCGCGCCCTGGTGGGCACCATGGTGCGCACCAAGGAGCGCTCCGAAGTGTGCTCCAAGGTGCGGCGTGCACGAAGTCGGAGCCCGGTTTGCCCCGGGTGCGCACCTCGCGTGCACCTTCGGCGGGGTTGCGCGCCCTGGTGGGCACCATGGTGCGCACCAAGGAGCGCTCCGAAGTGTGCTCCAAGGTGCGGCGTGCACGAAGTCGGAGCCCGGTTTGCCCCGGGTGCGCACCTCGCGTGCACCTTCGCCGCGGTGGGCACCATGGCGTGCACGAAGTCGGAGCCCGGTTTGCCCCGGGTGCGCACCTCGCGTGCACCTTCGCCGGGGTGGGCACCTCGGCTGGGTTGCGCGCCCTGGTGCGCACCAAGGAGCGCTCCGAAGTGTGCTCCAAGGTGCGGCGTGCACGAAGTCGGAGCCCGGTTTGCCCCGGGTGCGCACCTCGCGTGCACCTTCGCCAGGGTGGGCACCTCGGTGCGCACACCTTCTCAATGTTTTCTTGCCTTTTCTGGAAATTGGTGAAGGCAGCGCATCAAAGGTGCGCACCTCGGTGTGCTCCGAGGTGCGAACCCGAGAGCGCTCCGAGGTGCCCACGAAGTCGAAAGTCGGGTTAATTGCATTGTTTTCCCCGGGTGCGCTCCGAGGTGCGCAACATCGGCGCGCACCAAGGAGGGCTCCGAAGTGTGCTCCAAGGTGCGCACGATGGCGTGCACCTCTGGTGCGCACGATTCGGAGCTCGGTTTGACCGGGGTGCGCACACCTTGGCTGGGTTGCGCACCTTTTGTGCGCTCCAAGGTGCGCACGAAGTCGGAGCTCGGTTTGCCCCGGGTGCGCACCTTCGCCAGGGTGCGCACCTTGATGCGCACGCCTTGGCTGGGCTGCGCACCTTGGTGGGCGCCATGGTGCGCACCTTTCGTGCGCTCCAAGGTGCGCACGAAGTCGGAGCTCGGTTTGCCCCGGGTGCGCACCTTGGTGGGCGCCATGGTGCACTCCGAGGTGCCCAAGATTGGTGCGCACCAAGGAGCGCTCCGAAGTGCGCTCCAAGGTGCGCGCGAAGTCGAAAGTTGGGTTAATTGTCCGGTTTGCCTCGGGTGCGCACCTTGCGTGCACCTTCGCCAGGGTGGGCGCCTTGGTGCGCACACCTTGGCTGGGCTGCGCACACCTTGGCACCCGCGTTTCCTTCATTTTAAATTTTTTTTTTTTACAATCTCTCAAGTGGGAAATTCTATAATCTCAACTTTTTTTGCCTTTTCAGGAAACTTTTGAATGGAGCGCATCATTGGTGCGCTCCGAAGTGTGCTCCAAAGCTCTCTCCAGCTGCGTGCACCTGCCCCGGCCGCGCACCCGGCCCCGCCCAGCTTCGCTCACCTGTCCCGGGCGTCTGGTGCGGAACCTTAGAGTAAGAAACATCACCGTGCACCTTGGCCAACGTGCGCGACTCGACCGAGCGCGCACTGGCCGAGGTGCACACCGATTTCACCTGGGTGCGCGCGCAGCACCTCGGGCGCACCGGGGTGCGCGCACAACGCCCGGGTTGCACCGTGGCCTGTGTGCTCGGGGCGCCTCGGGTGCGCGCTCGGTGTCGCCCCCGCGCGCGCGGTAGTGCGGGCAGCGCACCCCGGCCCGGCCCGGCCCCGACGAGAACGCAAACGGGCAAAAGGTTTATTCAAATAGCATTGCGACGCCCGGCGAAAAACTAAAAAAGGGTGCAACACCGGGACTTCCCGGGAGGTCACCCATCCCAGTACTACTCCGGCCCAAGCGCGCTTAACTGCGGAGTTCTGATGGGATCCGGTGCACTAACGCTGGTATGATCGCACCCGTTATGAGCTTGTCGCAGTGTGTACTTAGCAAACCGCGACCCACGTGCGAATCCACCCCGGCCACCCACCCCCGTCGAGGTGCACACCCTCCCTCGCGAAGTGCGCCCCGTTCGCCAAGTGTGAGCCCTGCCCGGGTGCGCGCACCTTGCTAGGGCGTCGGGTGTGCACCCGGCCCGGCCTACGTGCGTGCACCTGGAGGGGGCGTCGTGTGCGTGCAGTGTCCCGTCTGCAACGCGGTGCCCACACACCACCTCGGGCGCAACGACCTGCGCTCACATGTGGGCCGAGTGCACCTTGGTGCATGTTCGGGGCGCCTCGGGTGCACGCTCGATCTTGCCCCGGTGCACCAAGGCGCTCGGTTTGCCCCGGGTGCGCACTTGGTGCAAGGTGGGCACCCAAAATAGGGATCAAGCACCAAAACACAAGTTTCGGGATGCAAAATGGGACCCAAGGACCACAAATGCGTTCCAAGACCCATGATGGGTCCACGAGAACAAAAATGTGTTCCGAGACTTAATAAACAAATATTGGGTTTTAGGAGAAGAAACATGCTCTGATGCCCAAAACGAGAATCGACCCCGAAAAGGCCACAGGCCAAAAGTGGGATGCGAGACAAAAAAAAATGGGACCCGAGGACCAAAATTGGGTTCCCAGGTCGAAGACAGGGCAACCGGACAAGAAACGACCTCTAAGGCTCGAAATGAGTCCCGACGACTAAAACTTGACAAGAAGCACCCATCAGGCACCCAACTCGACACCCATGGGATGCCGACCCACCCGGGCTTCCACCTAGCACACCTTGGCACCCACCCACCCTCGCACCCAACCTCGCACCCAACTTAGCACCTTTGAACCCACATTGGCACTCACCCTGACCCTGGCACCTTGGAACCCACATTGGCACTCACCTTGACCCTGGCACCCACCTTTGCACTCACCTTGGGACCCACCCTGGCTCCCACCTCGGCACCCACCCAGACACCCACCTTGGTTCCTTGGCACCCACCTTGGATCCTTGGCACCCACCCCGACACCCACCTTGGCACGCAACTTGGCTACTTGCCACCCACCTTGGCTCCTTGACGCCCACCCCGACAACCACCCCGTGACCTACCCTGGCTAGGGTTGGTGCACACCCACCCTGGTGCCCACCTTGGCACCCACCCTATGACCCACCTTGGCACGCACCTTAGTACCCACCCCGTTACCCACCCTAGGACCCACCCCGTGACCCACCTTGGCCAGGGTGGGTGCACCCACCCTGGTGCCCACCTTGGCACCCACCCATCCTAGCACCCAGCCTGTGACCGGGCTTGGAACCCAACCTTGCACCCGCACCCGTCTTGGCCAGTGTGGGTGCGCACCCATCCTGGCACCCACGTTGTGACACACCCTTTAACCCACGCACCCTAGCACCCACGTTGGCACCCACCTTGGAACCCAACCTAGCAACTTGGCACCCACCCCGTGACCCACCTTGGCATCCACCATAGCAGTCGCCGACTTGGCACCCACCTCGGCACCCACCTTGACACTTGTGGACCCACCTTGCCACTCACCCTAGCATCGACCCATCCTAGCACCCACCCTGGCACCTTTGCACCCTAGCACTCACCCATCCTAGCACCTAACCTGTGACCCACCTTGACACTCACCCTCGCACCCACCTTGGAACCCAACCTAGCACCCACCCACCCTGACACCAACCCTAGCACCTACCCACCCTTGCACCCACCCTGTGACCCATCTTGGCACCCACCCATCCTACCACTCAACCTATCACCCACCTTCTCACCCACCTTGGCATCCACCTTAGCACCCACCCACACTGGCACCTTGGCACCCACCTCGGGCAAGGTGGGTGCACACCCACCCTGGCACCCAATTTAGAACCCACCGAGCATGTTACCCACCTTGGCACCCACATTGCAGCCCACCCTAGTACCCACCCTATGACCCACATTGGCATCCACACCCTAGCACCCAGGCACCTCGACACCCGCCTTGACACCCACCCTAGCACTGAACCTGTGACCCACCTTGGAACTCACCCTAGAACCCACCCACCCTGTGAACCACCTTGGCATCCACCTTAGCACCCACCCACCTTGGCACCCACTCTAGCACTAACCCATCCTAACACCCAACTTGTTACCCACCTTGGCACCCGCCCTCGCGTCCACCTTGAAACCCACCCTAGCACCCACCCACGCAGGAGCCCACCTTGGCACCCAACCTAACACCCACGCATCCTGGCACCCAACTTGTGACCCACCTTGGAACCCACCCTAGTACCCACCTTTGAACCCACTATATCACCAACCCACCTTGGCACCCACCCTATGACCCTCTTTGGAATCCACCCTAGCACGCACCCACCCTGGCACCCACCATGGAGCGCACCCTAGCACCCACCCACCTCGGCACGCACCTCAACACCCACCTTGGTGTGCGCACTGCGCCAACCTCTCAAAGACCCTATGTGGTGCGCTCCAAAGTGTACACCTTTGGTGCGCTCCAAGGTGCGCACCTTTGGTGCACACCGAGGTGCACACCAAAGTGTGCACCGAGGTGAGCACCAAAGTGCACTCCAGGGTGCACACCAAGGCGTGCACCTTTGGTGCGGTCAATGCAAACGAATTCGGAAGTTGGGGTCGATGTCCTAATCGCTGCTGCAGACTACACGTATGAGAATCGGACAAATAGCTTTATATAGGGGAGGTGTTGCGTTTGATGGGTCGACTCCCCTGGTTGTGTGCACTGCACCAACTTCAAAGACCCTGTCTTGTTTAAGAAGTCAAAAGTTGGGGTGGATGTCCTAATCATTGCTGCAGTCTACGCATGTATGAGAATCAGACAAATAGCTTATATAGGGGAGGTGTTGCATTCGGTGGGTTGACTCCCCTGGTTGTGCGCACTGCGCCAACCTCAAAGACCCCGCATAGCAGAAGAAGTCGGAAGTCGGATTTTGGTGAGCACCAAGGCGTGCACCTTTGGTGCGGTCAACGCAGACGAATTCAGAAGTTGGGGTGGATGTCCTAATCGTTGTTGCAGGCTACACATGTATGAGAATCAGACAAATAGCTTATATAGGGGAGGTGTTGGGTTTGATGGGTCAACTCCCTTGGTTGTGCGCATTACGCCAACCTCAAAGACCTTGTTTTCGTTAAGAAGTCAAAAGTTGGGGTCAATGTCCTAATGGCTCCTGCAGGCTACACATGTATGAGAATCGGACAAATAGCTTATATAGGGGAGGTGTTGGGTTTGATGGGTCGACTCCCCTGGTTGTGCGCATTACGTCAACCTCAAAGACCTTGTTTTCGTTAAGAAGTCAAAAGTTGGGGTCGATGTCCTAATTGCTCCTGTAGACTACACATGTATGAGAATCAGACAAATAGCTTATATAGGGGAGGTGTTGGGTTTGATGGGTTGACTCCCCTAGTTGTTCGCATTACACCAACCTCAAAGACCTTGTTTTCGTTTAGAAGCCGAAAGTTGGGGTCGATGTCCTAATTGCTCCTGCAGGCTACGCATGTATGAGAATCAGACAAATAGCTTATATAGGGGAGGTGTTGGGTTTGATGGGTCGACTCCCCTGGTTGTGCGCATTGCGCCAACCTCAAAGACCCTGCATTGCGGATGAAGTCGAAAGTCAGAGTTTGGTGTGCTACAAGGTGTGGTCGAAGGTGCTCACCTAGGTGTGCACCTTTGGAGCACAGGAAAAGTGCCCTCCAAAAGTGCGCACCTTTGGAGTGCACAAAAGTGCCCTCCAAAAGTGCGCACCTTTGGAGCGCAGAAAAGTGCCCTCCAAAAAGTGCCCTCCAAAAGTGCGCACCTTTGGAGTGCAGAAAAGTGCCCTCCAAAAGTGCGCACCTTTGGAGCGCAGAAAAGTGCCCTCCAAAAAGTGCCCTCCAAAAGTGCGCACCTTTGGAGCGCAGAAAAGTGCCCTCCAAAAGTGCGCACCTTTGGAGCGCAGAAAAGTGCCCTCCAAAAAGTGCCCTCCAAAAGTGCGCACCTTTGGAGCGCAGAAAAGTGCCCTCCAAAAAGTGCCCTCCAAAAGTGCGCACCTTTGGAGCGCAGAAAAGTGCCCTCCAAAAAGTGCCCTCCAAAAGTGCGCACCTTTGGAGCGCAGAAAAGTGCCCTCCAAAAAGTGCCCTCCAAAAGTGCGCACCTTTGGAGCGCAGAAAAGTGCCCTCCAAAAAGTGCCCTCCAAAAGTGCGCACCTTTGGAGCGCAGAAAAGTGCCCTCCAAAAGTGCGCACCTTTGGAGCGCACAAAAGTGCCCTCCAAAAGTGCGCACTTTTGGTGCGCACCAAGGCGCTGGTTCGGTCGTTGCAGGCGAGTTCGGAAGTTGGGGTCGATGTCCTGAGCGGAGGTGCAAACTACACAGGTGTCGGAATCGGACAAATAGCTTATATAGGGGAGGTGTATGCTTCGATGGGTCGACTCCCCAGGTTGAGCGCACCGCGCCAACCTCAAAGACCCTACGGTATGGATGAAGTCGGAAGTTGGGTCCGATGACCAATTCGATTAGTAGGTATGCTCATGAGGTCGGAATTTGGGTCCGATGACCTGCCATGTGCAGGAAGGCGAATGTTGACACTGTGCGTTGCAAGGTGCACACCAAGGCGCTGGTGCGGTCTTTTTAGTCGAGTTCGGAAGTTGGGGTCGATGTCCTGATCGGAGGTGCAAGCTACACAGGTGTGGGAATCGGACAAATAGCTTATATAGGGGAGGTGTATGCTTCGTTGGGTCGACTCCCCGGGTTGAGCGCACCGCGCCAACCTCAAAGACCCTACGGTATGGATGAAGTCGGAAGTTGGGTCCGATGACCGATTCGATATGTAGGCATACTCGCGAGGTCGGAATTTGGGTCCGATGACCTGCCACGTGCAGGAAGGCGAATGTTGGCACTGTGCGTTGCAAGGTGCGCACCAAGGCGCTGGTTCGGTCGTTGGAGGCGAGTTCGGAAGTTGGGGTCGATGTCTTGATCGGAGGTGCAAACTACACAGGTGTGGGAATCGGACAAATAGCTTATATAGGGGAGGTGTATGCTTCGTTGGGTCGACTCCCCGGGTTGAGCGCACCGCGCCAACCTCAAAGACCCTACGGTATGGATGAAGTCGGAAGTTGGGTCCGATGACCGATTCGATATGTAGGCATACTCGCGAGGTCGGAATTTGGGTCCGATGACCTGCCATGTGCAGGAAGGCGAATGTTGGGACTGTGCGTCGCAAGGTGCGCACCAAGGCGCTGGTGCCGTCGTTGCAGTCGAGTTCGGAAGTTGGGGTCGATGTCCTGGTCAGAGGTGCAAACTACACAGGTGTGGGAATCGGACAAATAGCTTATATAGGGGAGGTGTATGCTTCGATGGGTCGACTCCCTGGGTTGAGCGCACCGCGCCAACCTCAAAGACCCTACAGTATGGATGAAGTCGGAAGTTGGGTCCGATGACCGATTCGATACGTAGGCATATTGGCGAGGTCTGAATTTGTGTCCGATGACCTGCCATGCGCAGGAAGGCGGAATTTGGGTCCGATGACCGAGTTGATGGCGTGCCATGCGCAGAAAGGCGGAATTTGGGTCCGATGACCGAGTTGATGTTGATGGCCCGCCATGCACAGGAAGGCGGAATTTGGGTCCGATGACCGATTTGAAGGCGTGCCATACGCAAAAAGGCGGAGTTTGGGTCCGATGACCGAGTTGATATTGATGGCCCGCCATGCGCAGGAAGGCGGAATTTGGGTCCGATGACCTGACATACGCATGGAGTCCGACTCGGGGGCCGATGTTCGATTCGATGACTTGCATTGTGGGTAAAGTCGGAAGTTGTGGTCTTTGACCCGATTCGATGACCAGACTTCGGCTGCTTGAGAATCGGACAAATAACTTATATAGGGGAGGTAGTGTTCTCGAGCATCCTCCCCCCGTGCCCGTTTATGTCGATTGATGCTGGTGCTCGACTGGTTGGAGCGCTCGGATGCAAAAATCTTGCACCAGGATTTATCGATTGTGATGGACACGGCAAGTCTCCTGATTGCTATGCAGGAGCTCATCGTGAATCTCTATGCGGCCTTGGTATGGACTCGACCTGCGGAATGGTTCGGCAATGGTAGTCGCTCCAACACGTCCTTGCAATGGCCACAGAGGTGATTCGACTAGAGCTCCAGTCTAGCTTTTGGGTTGCTTGGCGGACTGGTATAGCCGCGATCGAGTTCCGGCCATGAACGTTTTAGATAGCTCTTGGGCTTTCTGGGACGGAAGTCGGAAGTTTGGGCTGTTGTCCGATTTGATGACCATTCTTCGGATGTGTGAGAATCGGACAAATAACTTATATAGGGGACTGTGTTGTCTCACGCAGCCCCCTCCGTGCCCCTCTATCTCGACCGATGTTGGTGCTTGAAAGGGTTGGGATCGCTCGGATTTATAAACGTGCACCACCATTTGTCGAGTGTGAGGGACGCGGCAGGTCTCCTAAATGCTATGCGGGCGCTCTCTGAGAATCTCTATCCGGCCTCGACACAGACTAGTCTTGCTGAATGGTTTGGCACTGGTAGTCGATCCAACACGTCGTTGTTGTGGCCGCCTAGGCGATTCGATTCGAGCCCCCGTCTAGCTTTTGGGTTGCTTGGCGGATTTTGCCCTATCCGCAAGTGAGCTCGGTCCCTAAACGTTCGAGAAACCCGATTGCTATGCGCCGACTCTCTTTCTTGCGAGCCTCCATCTAGCTTTTGGGTCTCTACGGAACGGAAGTCGGAATCTGGGACCGTTGTTTGATTCGACGAGGCAGACTACGGTTGTGCGAGAATCGGACAAATAACTTATATAGGGGAGGTGTTGACTGGAGCATTCTCCCCCGTGCCCCTCTAACTCGACCAATGCTGGCGCTCGAACGGTGGTAGCGCTCGGATTTTCATTGAGCGCCAGCATTGGTCGATTTAGAGGGGCATGCGAGATTCCCGAATGCTATGCGAGGGCTCTAACGGAAATGTCTATTGGTTTCGGTATGGATGCAATTGCGAGTGGTTCGGCAAAGGTAGTCGTTCCGATGCGTCCATGTCGTGGCCAAATCGATAATTCGATTTGAGCCCTCGTATAGCATTTGGGTCTCTCGATGTGATTCCGCATTCCAGTCCCTTTGGGCACTGCTTGAGCCGCATCCCAGGGGGTTCCCTTCCCAATAATCTGCCTCGCAACCCGATTGCTATGCGGTGAGGCTCCTCGGCCGCCTCGGAACTATCTGTGTATCAGACGCATCGCGGGATAAGGGGTTGGCAACGGTAGTCGCCCCAAGCGCGTCCGATGCTTGGACCATTCCGAGGCGGCCCTGAAGCCTCTTCCGTCTAGCCGTTGGGTCCTTCTCGCCGCATCCCTCGCCTCGCACCCCGATTGCTATGCGGTGAGGCTCCTCGGCCGCCTCGGAACTATCTGTGTATCGGACGCGTCGCGGGATAAGGGGTTGTCACTGGTAGTCGCCCCAAGCGCGTCCGATGCTTGGACCATTCCGAGGCGGCCCTGAAGCCTCTTCCGTCTAGCCGTTGGGTCCTTCTCGCCGCATCCCTCGCCTCGCACCCCGATTGCTATGCGGTGAGGCTCCTCGGCCGCCTCGGAACTATCTGTGTATCGGACGCGTCGCGGGATAAGGGGTTGTCATTGGTAGTCGCCCCAAGCGCGTCCGATGCTTGGACCATTCCGAGGCGGCCCTGAAGCCTCTTCCGTCTAGCCGTTGGGTCCTTCTCGCCGCATCCCTCGCCTCGCACCCCGATTGCTATGCGGTGAGGCTCCTCGGCCGCCTCGGAACTATCTGTGTATCGGACGCGTCGCGGGATAAGGGGTTGTCACTGGTAGTCGCCCCAAGCGCGTCCGATGCTTGGACCATTCCGAGGCGGCCCTGAAGCCTCTTCCGTCTAGCCGTTGGGTCCTTCTCGCCGCATCCCTCGCCTCGCACCCCGATTGCTATGCGGTGAGGCTCCTCGGCCGCCTCGGAACTATCTGTGTATCGGACGCGTCGCGGGATAAGGGGTTGTCACTGGTAGTCGCCCCAAGCGCGTTCGATGCTTGGACCATTCCGAGGCGGCCCTGAAGCCTCTTCCGTCTAGCCGTTGGGTCCTTCTCGCCGCATCCCTCGCCTCGCACCCCGATTGCTATGCGGTGAGGCTCCTCGGCCGCCTTGGAACTATCTGTGTATCGGACGCGTCGCGGGATAAGGGGTTGTCACTGGTAGTCGCCCCAAGCGCGTCCGATGCTTAGACCATTCCGAGGCGGACCCGAAGCCTCTTCCGTCTAGCCGTTGGGTCCTTCTCGCCGCATCCTTCGCCTCGCACCCCGATTGCTATGCGGTGAGGCTCCTCGGCCGCCTCGGAACTATCTGTGTATCGGACGCGTCGCGGGATAAGGGGTTGTCACTGGTAGTCGCCCCAAGCGCGTCCGATGCTTGGACCATTCCGAGGCGGACCCGAAGCCTCTTCCGTCTAGCCGTTGGGTCCTTCTCGCCGCATCCCTCGCCTCGCACCCCGATTGCTATGCGGTGAGGCTCCTCGGCCGCCTTGGAACTATCTGTGTATCGGACGCGTCGCGGGATAAGGGGTTGTCACTGGTAGTCGCCCCAAGCGCGTCCGATGCTTGGACCATTCCGAGGCGGACCCGAAGCCTCTTCCGTCTAGCCGTTGGGTCCTTCTCGCCGCATCCCTCGCCTCGCACCCCGATTGCTATGCGGTGAGGCTCCTCGGCCGCCTTGGAACTATCTGTGTATCGGACGCGTCGCGGGATAAGGGGTTGTCACTGGTAGTCGCCCCAAGCGCGTCCGATGCTTGGACCATTCCGAGGCGGACCCGAAGCCTCTTCCGTCTAGCCGTTGGGTCCTTCTCGCCGCATCCCTCGCCTCGCACCCCGATTGCTATGCGGTGAGGCTCCTCGGCCGCCTTGGAACTATCTGTGTATCGGACGCGTCGCGGGATAAGGGGTTGTCACTGGTAGTCGCCCCAAGCGCGTCCGATGCTTGGACCATTCCGAGGCGGCCCCGAAGCCTCTTCCGTGTAGCCGTTGGGTCCTTCTCGCCGCATCCCTCGCCTCGCACCCCGATTGCTATGCGGTGAGGCTCCTCGGCCGCCTTGGAACTATCTGTGTATCGGACGCGTCGCGGGATAAGGGGTTGTCACTGGTAGTCGCCCCAAGCGCGTCCGATGCTTGGACCATTCCGAGGCGGCCCCGAAGCCTCTTCCGTGTAGCCGTTGGGTCCTTCTCGCCGCATCCCTCGCCTCGCACCCCGATTGCTATGCGGTGAGGCTCCTCGGCCGCCTTGGAACTATCTGTGTATCGGACGCGTCGCGGGATAAGGGGTTGTCACTGGTAGTCGCCCCAAGCGCGTCCGATGCTTGGACCATTCCGAGGCGGACCTGAAGCCTCTTCCCTCTAGCCGTTGGGGCTTTCTCGCCGCATCCCTCGCCTCGCACCCTGATTGCTATGCTGTGAGGCTCCTCGGCCGCCTTGGAACTATCTGTGTATCGGACGCATCGCGGGATAAGGGGTTGGCAGTGGTAGTCGCCCCAAGCGCATCCGATGCTTGGACCATTCCGAGGCGGCCCTGCAGCCTCTTCCGTCTAGCCGTTGGGGCCATCTCGCCGCATCCCCCACCTCGCACCACGATTGCTATGCGGTGAGGCTCCTTGGCCGCCTCGGAACTATCTGTGTATCGGACGCATCGCGGGATAAGGGGTTGTCACTGGTAGTCGCCCCAAGCGCGTCCGATGCTTGGACTATTCCGAGGCGGCCCTGCAGCCTCTTCCGTCTAGCCGTTGGGGCCATCTCGCTGCATCCCCCACCTCCTCGGCCGCCTCGGAACTATCTGTGTATCGGACGCATCGCGGGATAAGGGGTTGGCAGTGGTAGTCGCCCCAAGCGCGTCCGATGCTTGGACTATTCCGAGGCAGCCCTGCAGCCTCTTCCGTCTAGCCTTTGGGGCCATCTCGCCGCATCCCTCGCCTCGCACCCCGATTGCTATGCGGTGAGGCTCCTCGGCCGCCTGGGAACTATCTTCGTATCGGACGCATCGCGGGATAAGGGGTTGTCACTGGTAGTCGCCCCAAGCGCGTCCGATGCTTGGACTATTCCGAGGCGGCCCTGTGGCCTCTTCCGTCTAGCCGTTGGGGCCATCTCGCCGCATCCCCCACCTCGCACCCCGATTGCTATGCGGTGAGGCTCTTCGGCCGCCTTGGAACTATCTTCGTATCGGACGCATTGCGGGATAAGGGGTTGTCACTGGTAGTGGCCCCAAGCGCGTCCGATGCTTGGACTATTCCGAGGCGGCCCTGCAGCCTCTTCCGTCTAGCCGTTGGGGCCATCTCGCCGCATCCCCCACCTCGCACCCCGATTGCTATGCGGTGAGGCTCCTCGGCCGCCTTGGAACTATCTTCGTATCGGACGCATCGCGGGATAAGGGGTTGTCACTGGTAGTCGCCCCAAGCGCGTCCGATGCTTGGACTATTCCGACGCGGCCCTGTGGCCTCTTCCGTCTAGCCGTTGGGGCCATCTCGCCGCATCCCCCACCTCGCACCCCGATTGCTATGCGGTGAGGCTCCTCGGCCGCCTTGGAACCATCTTCGTATCGGACGCATCGCGGGATAGGGGGCTGTCACTGGTAGTCGCCCCAAGCGTGTCCGATGCTTGGACCATTCCTAGGCGGCCCTGAAGCCTCTTCCGTCTAGCCGTTGGGGCCTTCCCGCCCCATCCCTCGCCTCGCACCCCCGATTGCTATGCGGTGAGGCTCCTCGGCCGCCTTGGAACCATCTGTGTATCGGACGCATCGCGGGATAAGGGGTTGGCACTGGCAGTCGCCCCAAGCGCGTCCGATGCTTGGACCATTCCGAGGTGGCCCTGAAGCCTCTTCCGTCTAGCCGTTGGGGCCTTCCCGCCCCATCCCTCGCCTCGCACCCCGATTGATATGCGGTGAGGCTCCTCGGCCGCCTTGGAACTATCTGTGTATCGGACGCATCGCGGGATAAGGGGTTGGCACTGGTAGTCGTCCCAATCGCATCCGATGCTTGGACCATTCCGAGGCGGCCCTGCAGCCTCTTCCGTTTAGCCGTCGGGGCCTTCCCGCCGCATCCCTCGCCTCGCATCCCGATTCCTATGCGGTGAGTCTTCTCGGCCGCCGCGGAACTATACCTGTTATTGCTACTGCATCCTTCGGCTGGTAACCTCCTCTGCCGCCTTGGAACGTTCTCTTTGTCGGACGCGTCGCGGGATAAGGGGTTGGCACTGGTAGTCGCCCCAAGCGCGCCCGATGCATAGACCGCTCCGAGTCGACCTTGCTTTCAGCCTCTCACATGCATAGACCTCTCTGAGTCGACCCTGCAGCCTCTCACGTTTAGCCTTTGGAATCTCGCCTCACAACATGATTGCTATCCTTGATGCATCCCTTGCCTCGAGCCCTGATTGCTTTCTTGGCTGCATCCCTCCTCTCCTCACAGCCCGGTTGTCATCACTGCTTCATCCGTCGCTTCATGCATTCTGGCTGTTGGGCCCTTCCCACCGCACACCTCGATTGCTATCTCTTCTGCATCACACACCCCGATTGCTATCTCTGCTACATCCCTCGGCTCTCACTTCTGCATCCTTCGCCTCACACCTCGATTGCTATCAATGCTGCATCCGTAACCTCACACCCCGATTGCTATGCGGGGAGGCTCCTTGGCCGCCTTGGAAATTTCTGTGTGTCGGACGCACCGCGGGATAAGGGGTTGGCACTGGTAGTCGCCCCAAGTGCGCCCGATTCTTAGACCGCTTCGAGGTGACCTCGTAGCCTCTTTCGTCCAGGCTTCCTGCCTTCAACGCCCTTTTTACACCTCGATTGCTATGCGCGGGCTCGTTGGCGTCTATCACCTCTCTGCGAAGAGTGGCACGATGATTGTTGGGGTAAATCGTAGCAGTCCGATCTCTGGCCTTGGGCCATTGTGAGGGCTGATCGATTTCCTGTGCGCATCTCGTGTTCGCCCAGTAACAGACTCGACGACTTGTAATCGGTCTTGTTCCCGATTGTTCCTGGAGGTAGTCTTCGGAACTCTTGGATTTGACCTGTCACTCGAACTGTCCTCTTCCGAGGATGCTTGTGTGTGTGTGCTTGTGCCATTTCCTTGGCGGTATTAACGAGATATTAAAGAGCGGAGTGAGCGCCTCGCCCAGCTATGTTTGGGGCTCTCACTCCCTTACCCGGTGTGCGACCGCTTTGCACGTAGGTTGCGGAGCATCGCGACTCTTTCGATGTTTGGCGGTTGTCTTCCGGTGATGCGTTGGTCCCGAAGTGCACGTTACTAGCATTTCTGCCATTGTTCTCGATCTTTGGCACGTTCCTTCGTTGCAATTGGATATATATCTCCGTTTATACGCGCAGGCTTCTCCCGCCTATTCAGCGCTGTCCCACTCTCAGCACTCTCGTGGTCTCCTTGGCTTCTCTCTCCCGTGAGCGAGCTCTCTTCTCGAGTCTTTTCCATGTCCCATGGAGGTTGCCTTGCGAAATTCGGGCACACAAACGTGACCGGATAAGAGCGGAATTGCCTATGAGGAGAAGCTCACCTTAGGGAGCAGCAATGCCGAGTGTTTCGACAGAGGGTAGAGGGGGCGTTGTTTGGGCGGTTGCACAAAAGAGTGCTACGTTTGCACTGAAGGTTGCTTCTTCGTCTCCGACGAACTCTTCGAGGCAAAAAAGCTTGTTTACGGGGTCGAGGTGGGACTGTTCGTGCGAGTTGCGCCACCAAAAGTGCGTAGGGGGCATATACCTGGGAAAT
>NW_026728880.1:622500-633197 GCF_030272615.1 Cryptomeria japonica
GAAAATTTTAAAATCTCCTTTTTTTTTTGCCTTTTCTGGAAATTAGTGAAGGCAGCGCATCAAAGGTGCGCACCTCGCTGCCCACCTTGGTGTGCTCTGAGGTGCGCACCCGGGAGCGCTACGAAGTGTGCTCCAAGGTGCGGCGTGCACGTTGTCGGAGCCCGGTTTGCCCCGGGTGCGCACCTCGCCTGCACCTTGGCCGGGGTGGGCACCTTGGCTGGGTTTGCCCAGGGTGCGCTCCGAAGCGGGGTTACTGGAGCGCCCCCTCTTTTTTTGTCAGAGCGTTTGGTGGGGTTTCTCGCATTGGCTCTTCCCAGGCCCGGTTGTTGGGTGCGCTCCCACCCTGGCGCGCGCGAAGTTGGAAGTTGGGTTAATTGCCCGGGCGCGCACCTTCGCCAGGGTGGGCACCTTGGTGCGCACACCTTGGCTGGGCTGCGCACCAGGGCGGGCTCAAGATGGCACCAGCATTCCCTTTTTCTCACTATCTTTCAAAACGGAAATTTTAAAATCTCGTTTTTTTTTTGCCTTTTATGGAAATTAGTGAAGGCATCGCATCAAAGGTGCGCACCTCGCTGCCCACCTTGGTGTGCTCCGAGGTGCCCACCACGGTGCGCAACGCCGGTGCGAACCCGGGAGCGCCCCGATGTGTGCTCCAAGGTGCGGCGTGCACGAAGTCGGACCCCGGTTTGCCCCGGGTGCGCACCTCGCGTGCACCTTGGTGCGCACACCTTGGCTGGGTTGCGCGGCCTGGTGGGCACCATGGTGCGCACCAAGGAGCGCTCCGAAGTGTGCTCCAAGGTGCGGCGTGCACGAAGTCGGAGCCCGGTTTGCCCCGGGTACGCACCTCGCGTGCACCTTCGCCGGGGTGGGCACCTCGGCTGGGTTGCGCGCCCTGGTGCGCACCAAGGAGCGCTCCGAAGTGTGCTCCAAGGTGCGGCGTGCACGAAGTCGGAGCCCGGTTTGCCCCGGGTGCGCACCTTCGCCGCGGTGCGCACCATGGCGTGCACGAAGTCGGAGCCCGGTTTGCCCCGGGTGCGCACCTCGCGTGCACCTTCGGCGGGGTTGCGCGCCCTGGTGGGCACCATGGTGCGCACCAAGGAGCGCTCCGAAGTGTGCTCCAAGGTGCGGCGTGCACGAAGTCGGAGCCCGGTTTGCCCCGGGTGCGCACCTCGCGTGCACCTTCGGCGGGGTTGCGCGCCCTGGTGGGCACCATGGTGCGCACCAAGGAGCGCTCCGAAGTGTGCTCCAAGGTGCGGCGTGCACGAAGTCGGAGCCCGGTTTGCCCCGGGTGCGCACCTCGCGTGCACCTTCGCCGCGGTGGGCACCATGGCGTGCACGAAGTCGGAGCCCGGTTTGCCCCGGGTGCGCACCTCGCGTGCACCTTCGCCGGGGTGGGCACCTCGGCTGGGTTGCGCGCCCTGGTGCGCACCAAGGAGCGCTCCGAAGTGTGCTCCAAGGTGCGGCGTGCACGAAGTCGGAGCCCGGTTTGCCCCGGGTGCGCACCTCGCGTGCACCTTCGCCAGGGTGGGCACCTCGGTGCGCACACCTTCTCAATGTTTTCTTGCCTTTTCTGGAAATTGGTGAAGGCAGCGCATCAAAGGTGCGCACCTCGGTGTGCTCCGAGGTGCGAACCCGAGAGCGCTCCGAGGTGCCCACGAAGTCGAAAGTCGGGTTAATTGCATTGTTTTCCCCGGGTGCGCTCCGAGGTGCGCAACATCGGCGCGCACCAAGGAGGGCTCCGAAGTGTGCTCCAAGGTGCGCACGATGGCGTGCACCTCTGGTGCGCACGATTCGGAGCTCGGTTTGACCGGGGTGCGCACACCTTGGCTGGGTTGCGCACCTTTTGTGCGCTCCAAGGTGCGCACGAAGTCGGAGCTCGGTTTGCCCCGGGTGCGCACCTTCGCCAGGGTGCGCACCTTGATGCGCACGCCTTGGCTGGGCTGCGCACCTTGGTGGGCGCCATGGTGCGCACCTTTCGTGCGCTCCAAGGTGCGCACGAAGTCGGAGCTCGGTTTGCCCCGGGTGCGCACCTTGGTGGGCGCCATGGTGCACTCCGAGGTGCCCAAGATTGGTGCGCACCAAGGAGCGCTCCGAAGTGCGCTCCAAGGTGCGCGCGAAGTCGAAAGTTGGGTTAATTGTCCGGTTTGCCTCGGGTGCGCACCTTGCGTGCACCTTCGCCAGGGTGGGCGCCTTGGTGCGCACACCTTGGCTGGGCTGCGCACACCTTGGCACCCGCGTTTCCTTCATTTTAAATTTTTTTTTTTTACAATCTCTCAAGTGGGAAATTCTATAATCTCAACTTTTTTTGCCTTTTCAGGAAACTTTTGAATGGAGCGCATCATTGGTGCGCTCCGAAGTGTGCTCCAAAGCTCTCTCCAGCTGCGTGCACCTGCCCCGGCCGCGCACCCGGCCCCGCCCAGCTTCGCTCACCTGTCCCGGGCGTCTGGTGCGGAACCTTAGAGTAAGAAACATCACCGTGCACCTTGGCCAACGTGCGCGACTCGACCGAGCGCGCACTGGCCGAGGTGCACACCGATTTCACCTGGGTGCGCGCGCAGCACCTCGGGCGCACCGGGGTGCGCGCACAACGCCCGGGTTGCACCGTGGCCTGTGTGCTCGGGGCGCCTCGGGTGCGCGCTCGGTGTCGCCCCCGCGCGCGCGGTAGTGCGGGCAGCGCACCCCGGCCCGGCCCGGCCCCGACGAGAACGCAAACGGGCAAAAGGTTTATTCAAATAGCATTGCGACGCCCGGCGAAAAACTAAAAAAGGGTGCAACACCGGGACTTCCCGGGAGGTCACCCATCCCAGTACTACTCCGGCCCAAGCGCGCTTAACTGCGGAGTTCTGATGGGATCCGGTGCACTAACGCTGGTATGATCGCACCCGTTATGAGCTTGTCGCAGTGTGTACTTAGCAAACCGCGACCCACGTGCGAATCCACCCCGGCCACCCACCCCCGTCGAGGTGCACACCCTCCCTCGCGAAGTGCGCCCCGTTCGCCAAGTGTGAGCCCTGCCCGGGTGCGCGCACCTTGCTAGGGCGTCGGGTGTGCACCCGGCCCGGCCTACGTGCGTGCACCTGGAGGGGGCGTCGTGTGCGTGCAGTGTCCCGTCTGCAACGCGGTGCCCACACACCACCTCGGGCGCAACGACCTGCGCTCACATGTGGGCCGAGTGCACCTTGGTGCATGTTCGGGGCGCCTCGGGTGCACGCTCGATCTTGCCCCGGTGCACCAAGGCGCTCGGTTTGCCCCGGGTGCGCACTTGGTGCAAGGTGGGCACCCAAAATAGGGATCAAGCACCAAAACACAAGTTTCGGGATGCAAAATGGGACCCAAGGACCACAAATGCGTTCCAAGACCCATGATGGGTCCACGAGAACAAAAATGTGTTCCGAGACTTAATAAACAAATATTGGGTTTTAGGAGAAGAAACATGCTCTGATGCCCAAAACGAGAATCGACCCCGAAAAGGCCACAGGCCAAAAGTGGGATGCGAGACAAAAAAAAATGGGACCCGAGGACCAAAATTGGGTTCCCAGGTCGAAGACAGGGCAACCGGACAAGAAACGACCTCTAAGGCTCGAAATGAGTCCCGACGACTAAAACTTGACAAGAAGCACCCATCAGGCACCCAACTCGACACCCATGGGATGCCGACCCACCCGGGCTTCCACCTAGCACACCTTGGCACCCACCCACCCTCGCACCCAACCTCGCACCCAACTTAGCACCTTTGAACCCACATTGGCACTCACCCTGACCCTGGCACCTTGGAACCCACATTGGCACTCACCTTGACCCTGGCACCCACCTTTGCACTCACCTTGGGACCCACCCTGGCTCCCACCTCGGCACCCACCCAGACACCCACCTTGGTTCCTTGGCACCCACCTTGGATCCTTGGCACCCACCCCGACACCCACCTTGGCACGCAACTTGGCTACTTGCCACCCACCTTGGCTCCTTGACGCCCACCCCGACAACCACCCCGTGACCTACCCTGGCTAGGGTTGGTGCACACCCACCCTGGTGCCCACCTTGGCACCCACCCTATGACCCACCTTGGCACGCACCTTAGTACCCACCCCGTTACCCACCCTAGGACCCACCCCGTGACCCACCTTGGCCAGGGTGGGTGCCTTGGTGCGCACAACTTGCCTGGGCTGCACACCAGGGCGGGCTCAAGATGGCACCCGCGTTCCGTTTTTTTCACTATCTTTCAAAACGGAAATTTTAAAATCTCATTTTTTTCTTTTTTTTGCCTTTTCTGGAAATTAGTGAAGGCAGCGCATCAAAGGTGCGCAATGCTGGTGCGAACCCGGGAGCGCTCCGATGTGTGCTCCAAGGTGCGGCGTGCACGAAGTCCGAGCCCGGTTTGCCCCGGGTGCGCACCTCGCGTGCACCTTCGCCGGGGTGAGCACCTTGGCTGGGTTGCGCGCCCTGGTGCGTACCAAGGAGCGCTCTGAAGTGTGCTCCAAGGTGCGGCGTGCACGAAGTCGGAGCCCGGTTTGCCCCGGGTGTGCACCTCGGGTGCGCACCTCGCGTGCACCTTCGCTGCGGTGGGCACCTTGGCTGGGTTGCGCGCCTTGGTGGGCACCATGCAGTGCACGAAGTCGGAGCCCGGTTTGCCCCGGGCGCGCACCTCCGCCAGGGTGGGCACCTTGGTGCGCACAACTTGCCTGGGCTGCGCATCAGGAAGGGCTCAAGATGGCACCCGCGTTCCGTTTTTTTCACTATCTTTCAGAACGGAAATTTTAAAATATCGTTTTTTTTTGCCTTTTCTGGAAATTAGTGAAGGCAGCGCATCAAAGGTGCGCAACGCTGGTGCGAACCTGGGAGCGCTCCGATGTGTGCTCCAAGGTGCGGCGTGCACGAAGTCGGAGCCCGGTTTGCCTCGGGTGCGCCCTGGTGGGCACCATGGTGCGCACCAAGGAGCGCTCCGAAGTGTGCTCCAAGGTGCGGCCTGCACGAAGTCGGAGCCCGGTTTGCCCCGGGTGTGCACCTCGGGTGGGCACCTTGGTGCGCATGCCTTGCCTGGGCTGCGCACCAGGGCGGGCTCAAGATGGCACCCGCGTTCCTTTTTTTTCACTATCTTTCAAAACGGAAATTTTAAAATCTCATTTTTTTTTGCCTTTTTCTGGAAATTAGTGAAGGCAGCGCATCAAAGGTGCGCACCTCGCTGCCCACCACGGTGCGCAACGCCGGTGGGCACCCGGGAGTGCTTCGAAGTGTGCTCCAAGGTGCTGCGTGCACGTTGTCGGAGCCCGGTTTGCCCCGGGTGCGCACCTCGCGTGCACCTTCGTCGGGGTGGGCACCTTGGCTTGGTTTGCCCCGGCTGCGCTCCGAAGCGGGGTTATTGGAGCGCCGCCTCTTTTTTTGTCGGAGCGTTTGGTGGGGTTTCTCGCATTGGCTCTTCCGAGGCCCGGTTGCCACCCTGGCGCGCACGAAGTCGGAAGTAGGGTTAATTGCCCGGGTGCGCACCTTTGCCAGGGTGGCACCTTACCTGGGCTGCGCACCAGGGCGGGCTCAAGATGGCACGCGCGTTCCGTTTTTTTCACTATCTTTCAAAACGGAAATTTTAAAATCTCCTTTTTTTTTTGCCTTTTCTGGAAATTAGTGAAGGCAGCGCATCAAAGGTGCGCACCTCGCTGCCCACCTTGGTGTGCTCTGAGGTGCGCACCCGGGAGCGCTACGAAGTGTGCTCCAAGGTGCGGCGTGCACGTTGTCGGAGCCCGGTTTGCCCCGGGTGCGCACCTCGCCTGCACCTTGGCCGGGGTGGGCACCTTGGCTGGGTTTGCCCAGGGTGCGCTCCGAAGCGGGGTTACTGGAGCGCCCCCTCTTTTTTTGTCAGAGAGTTTGGTGGGGTTTCTCGCATTGGCTCTTCCCAGGCCCGGTTGTTGGGTGCGCTCCCACCCTGGCGCGCGCGAAGTTGGAAGTTGGGTTAATTGCCCGGGCGCGCACCTTCGCCAGGGTGGGCACCTTGGTGCGCAAACCTTGGCTGGGCTGCGCACCAGGGCGGGCTCAAGATGGCACCAGCATTCCCTTTTTCTCACTATCTTTCAAAACGGAAATTTTAAAATCTCGTTTTTTTTTTGCCTTTTATGGAAATTAGTGAAGGCATCGCATCAAAGGTGCGCACCTCGCTGCCCACCTTGGTGTGCTCCGAGGTGCCCACCACGGTGCGCAACGCCGGTGCGAACCCGGGAGCGCCCCGATGTGTGCTCCAAGGTGCGGCGTGCACGAAGTCGGACCCCGGTTTGCCCCGGGTGCGCACCTCGCGTGCACCTTGGTGCGCACACCTTGGCTGGGTTGCGCGGCCTGGTGGGCACCATGGTGCGCACCAAGGAGCGCTCCGAAGTGTGCTCCAAGGTGCGGCGTGCACGAAGTCGGAGCCCGGTTTGCCCCGGGTGCGCACCTTCGCCGCGGTGGGCACCATGGCGTGCACGAAGTCGGAGCCCGGTTTGCCCCGGGTGCGCACCTCGCGTGCACCTTCGCCGGGGTGGGCACCTCGGCTGGGTTGCGCGCCCTGGTGCGCACCAAGGAGCGCTCTGAAGTGTGCTCCAAGGTGCGGCGTGCACGAAGTCGGAGCCCGGTTTGCCCCGGGTGTGCACCTCGCGTGCGCACCTCGCGTGCACCTTCGCTGCGGTGGGCACCTTGGCTGGGTTGCGCGCCTTGGTGGGCACCATGCAGTGCACGAAGTCGGAGCCCGGATTGCCCCGGGCGCGCACCTCCGCCAGGGTGGGCACCTTGGTGCGCACAACTTGCCTGGGGTGCGCACCAGGAAGGGCTCAAGATGGCACCCGCGTTCCGTTTTTTTCACTATCTTTCAGAACGGAAATTTTAAAATCTCGTTTTTTTTTGCCTTTTCTGGAAATTAGTGAAGGCAGCGCATCAAAGGTGCGCAACGCTGGTGCGAACCTGGGAGCGCTCCGATGTGTGCTCCAAGGTGCGGCGTGCACGAAGTCGGACCCCGGTTTGCCCCGGGTGCGCACCTCGCGTGCACCTTGGTGCGCACACCTTGGCTGGGTTGCGCGCCCTGGTGGGCACCATGGTGCGCACCAAGGAGCGCTCCGAAGTGTGCTCCAAGGTGCGGCGTGCACGAAGTCGGAGCCCGGTTTGCCCCGGGTGCGCACCTCGCGTGCACCTTCGCCGCGGTGGGCACCATGGCGTGCACGAAGTCGGAGCCCGGTTTGCCCCGGGTGCGCACCTCGCGTGCACCTTCGCCGGGGTGGGCACCTTGGTGTGCAGACCTTGGCTGGGTTGCGCGCCCTGGTGGGCACCATGGTGCGCACCAAGGAGCGCTCCGAAGTGTGCTCCAAGGTGCGGCCTGCACGAAGTCGGAGCCCGGTTTGCCCCGGGTGTGCACCTCGGGTGGGCACCTTGGTGCGCATGCCTTGCCTGGGCTGCGCACCAGGGCGGGCTCAAGATGGCACCCGCGTTCCTTTTTTTTCACTATCTTTCAAAATGGAAATTTTAAAATCTCATTTTTTTTTGCCTTTTTCTGGAAATTAGTGAAGGCAGCGCATCAAAGGTGCGCACCTCGCTGCCCACCACGGTGCGCAACGCCGGTGGGCACCCGGGAGTGCTTCGAAGTGTGCTCCAAGGTGCTGCGTGCACGTTGTCGGAGCCCGGTTTGCCCCGGGTGCGCACCTCGCGTGCACCTTCGTCGGGGTGGGCACCTTGGCTGGGTTTGCCCCGGCTGCGCTCCGAAGCGGGGTTATTGGAGCGCCGCCTCTTTTTTTGTCGGAGCGTTTGGTGGGGTTTCTCGCATTGGCTCTTCCGAGGCCCGGTTGCCACCCTGGCGCGCACGAAGTCGGAAGTAGGGTTAATTGCCCGGGTGCGCACCTTTGCCAGGGTGGGCACCTTACCTGGGCTGCGCACCAGGGCGGGCTCAAGATGGCACGCGCGTTCCGTTTTTTTCACTATCTTTCAAAACGGAAATTTTAAAATCTCCTTTTTTTTTTGCCTTTTCTGGAAATTAGTGAAGGCAGCGCATCAAAGGTGCGCACCTCGCTGCCCACCTTGGTGTGCTCTGAGGTGCGCACCCGGGAGCGCTACGAAGTGTGCTCCAAGGTGCGGCGTGCACGTTGTCGGAGCCCGGTTTGCCCCGGGTGCGCACCTCGCCTGCACCTTGGCCGGGGTGGGCACCTTGGCTGGGTTTGCCCAGGGTGCGCTCCGAAGCGGGGTTACTGGAGCGCCCCCTCTTTTTTTGTCAGAGCGTTTGGTGGGGTTTCTCGCATTGGCTCTTCCCAGGCCCGGTTGTTGGGTGCGCTCCCACCCTGGCGCGCGCGAAGTTGGAAGTTGGGTTAATTGCCCGGGCGCGCACCTTCGCCAGGGTGGGCACCTTGGTGCGCACACCTTGGCTGGGCTGCGCACCAGGGCGGGCTCAAGATGGCACCAGCATTCCCTTTTTCTCACTATCTTTCAAAACGGAAATTTTAAAATCTCGTTTTTTTTTTGCCTTTTATGGAAATTAGTGAAGGCATCGCATCAAAGGTGCGCACCTCGCTGCCCACCTTGGTGTGCTCCGAGGTGCCCACCACGGTGCGCAACGCCGGTGCGAACCCGGGAGCGCCCCGATGTGTGCTCCAAGGTGCGGCGTGCACGAAGTCGGACCCCGGTTTGCCCCGGGTGCGCACCTCGCGTGCACCTTGGTGCGCACACCTTGGCTGGGTTGCGCGGCCTGGTGGGCACCATGGTGCGCACCAAGGAGCGCTCCGAAGTGTGCTCCAAGGTGCGGCGTGCACGAAGTCGGAGCCCGGTTTGCCCCGGGTACGCACCTCGCGTGCACCTTCGCCGGGGTGGGCACCTCGGCTGGGTTGCGCGCCCTGGTGCGCACCAAGGAGCGCTCCGAAGTGTGCTCCAAGGTGCGGCGTGCACGAAGTCGGAGCCCGGTTTGCCCCGGGTGCGCACCTTCGCCGCGGTGCGCACCATGGCGTGCACGAAGTCGGAGCCCGGTTTGCCCCGGGTGCGCACCTCGCGTGCACCTTCGGCGGGGTTGCGCGCCCTGGTGGGCACCATGGTGCGCACCAAGGAGCGCTCCGAAGTGTGCTCCAAGGTGCGGCGTGCACGAAGTCGGAGCCCGGTTTGCCCCGGGTGCGCACCTCGCGTGCACCTTCGGCGGGGTTGCGCGCCCTGGTGGGCACCATGGTGCGCACCAAGGAGCGCTCCGAAGTGTGCTCCAAGGTGCGGCGTGCACGAAGTCGGAGCCCGGTTTGCCCCGGGTGCGCACCTCGCGTGCACCTTCGCCGCGGTGGGCACCATGGCGTGCACGAAGTCGGAGCCCGGTTTGCCCCGGGTGCGCACCTCGCGTGCACCTTCGCCGGGGTGGGCACCTCGGCTGGGTTGCGCGCCCTGGTGCGCACCAAGGAGCGCTCCGAAGTGTGCTCCAAGGTGCGGCGTGCACGAAGTCGGAGCCCGGTTTGCCCCGGGTGCGCACCTCGCGTGCACCTTCGCCAGGGTGGGCACCTCGGTGCGCACACCTTCTCAATGTTTTCTTGCCTTTTCTGGAAATTGGTGAAGGCAGCGCATCAAAGGTGCGCACCTCGGTGTGCTCCGAGGTGCGAACCCGAGAGCGCTCCGAGGTGCCCACGAAGTCGAAAGTCGGGTTAATTGCATTGTTTTCCCCGGGTGCGCTCCGAGGTGCGCAACATCGGCGCGCACCAAGGAGGGCTCCGAAGTGTGCTCCAAGGTGCGCACGATGGCGTGCACCTCTGGTGCGCACGATTCGGAGCTCGGTTTGACCGGGGTGCGCACACCTTGGCTGGGTTGCGCACCTTTTGTGCGCTCCAAGGTGCGCACGAAGTCGGAGCTCGGTTTGCCCCGGGTGCGCACCTTCGCCAGGGTGCGCACCTTGATGCGCACGCCTTGGCTGGGCTGCGCACCTTGGTGGGCGCCATGGTGCGCACCTTTCGTGCGCTCCAAGGTGCGCACGAAGTCGGAGCTCGGTTTGCCCCGGGTGCGCACCTTGGTGGGCGCCATGGTGCACTCCGAGGTGCCCAAGATTGGTGCGCACCAAGGAGCGCTCCGAAGTGCGCTCCAAGGTGCGCGCGAAGTCGAAAGTTGGGTTAATTGTCCGGTTTGCCTCGGGTGCGCACCTTGCGTGCACCTTCGCCAGGGTGGGCTGGGCTGCGCACACCTTGGCACCCGCGTTTCCTTCATTTTAAATTTTTTTTTTTTACAATCTCTCAAGTGGGAAATTCTATAATCTCAACTTTTTTTGCCTTTTCAGGAAACTTTTGAATGGAGCGCATCATTGGTGCGCTCCGAAGTGTGCTCCAAAGCTCTCTCCAGCTGCGTGCACCTGCCCCGGCCGCGCACCCGGCCCCGCCCAGCTTCGCTCACCTGTCCCGGGCGTCTGGTGCGGAACCTTAGAGTAAGAAACATCACCGTGCACCTTGGCCAACGTGCGCGACTCGACCGAGCGCGCACTGGCCGAGGTGCACACCGATTTCACCTGGGTGCGCGCGCAGCACCTCGGGCGCACCGGGGTGCGCGCACAACGCCCGGGTTGCACCGTGGCCTGTGTGCTCGGGGCGCCTCGGGTGCGCGCTCGGTGTCGCCCCCCGCGCGCGCGGTAGTGCGGGCAGCGCACCCCGGCCCGGCCCGGCCCCGACGAGAACGCAAACGGGCAAAAGGTTTATTCAAATAGCATTGCGACGCCCGGCGAAAAACTAAAAAAGGGTGCAACACCGGGA